>NC_053492.1:369143834-369403834 GCF_905171775.1 Rana temporaria | reverse complement strand
TGCAGCAAACTCTCTCCAGAAGTTCAGTGAGGATCTCTAAATGATCCAATGTTGACCTAAATGACTAATGATAAATAGAATCCACCTGTGTGTAATCAAGACTCCGTATAAATGCACCTGCACTGTGATAGTCTCAGAGGTCCGAGATACTGTTGAAAAGTTTAAAGCCGGATTTAGATACAAAAAGATTTCCCAAGCTTTAAACATCCCAAGGAGCACTGTGCAAGTGATAATATTGAAATGCAAGGAGTATCAGACCACTGCAAATCTACAAAGACCTGGCCGTCCCTCTAAACTTTCAGCTCATACAAGGAGAAGACTGATCAGAGATGCAGCCAAGAGGCCCATGATCACTCTGGATGAACTGCAGAGATCTACAGCTGAGGTGGGAGACTCTGTCCATAGGACAACAATCAATCATATACTGCACAAATCTGGCCTTTATGGAAGAGTGGAAAGAAGAAAGCCATTTCTTAAAGATATCCATAAAAAGTGTTGTTTAAAGTTTGCCACAAGCCACCTGGGAGACACACCAAACATGTGGAAGAAGGTGCTCTGGTCAGATGAAGCCAAAATCGAACTTTTTGGCAAGAATGCAAAACGTTATGTTTGGCGTAAAAGCAACACAGCTCATCACCCTGAACACACCATCCCCACTGTCAAACATGGTGGTGGCAGCATCATGGTTTGGGCCTGCTTTTCTTCAGCAGGGACAGGGAAGATGGTTAAAATTGACGAGAAGATGGATGGAGCCAAATACAGGACCATTCTGGAAGAAAACCTGATGGAGTCTGCAAAAGACCTGAGACTGGGACGGAGATTTGTCTTCCAACAAGACAATGATCCAAAACATAAAGCAAAATCTACAATGGAATGGTTCACAAATAAACATATCCAGGTGTTAGAATGGCCAAGTCAAAGTCCAGACCTGAATCCAAATCAAGAATCTGTGGAAAGAACTGAAAACTGCTGTTCACAAACGCTCTCCATCCAACCTCACTGAGCTCGAGCGGTTTTACAAGGAGGAATGGGCAAAAATTTCAGTCTCTCGATGTGCAAAACTGATAGACGTACCCCAAGCGACTTACAGCTGTAATCGCAGCAAAAGGTGGCGCTACAAAGTATTAACTTAAGGGGGCTGAATAATTTTGCACGCCCAATTTTTCAGTTTTTTATTTGTTAAAGTTTGAAATATCCAATAAATTGCGTTCCACTTCATGATTGTGTCCCACTTGTTGATTCTTCCAAAAAAAATAGTTTTATATCTTTATCTTTAGGGGTGCAACGGATCAAAAAACTCACGGATCGGATCGATCCTCGGATCAGGAGTCACGGATCGGATCATTTTCGGATCAGCAAAAAAAAAAAGTCCGTTTTTTCATTGGTCCAAAAAAAAAAAAATTATATATATATATATATTTTTTTTTTTTGGACCAATTAAAAAAAGGAACCTTTTTTTTTTTTTTTTTGCTGATCCGAAAAAAGAGCACAATAGCAATTCACAGGGGTGGATTAAAGAGGAAGCAGGTGAGGCTGTTTGGGACTTAAAGTACAATCTTGATGTTTTTACAGCAAAATATATATATATATATATATATATATATATATATATATATATATATATATATATATATATATATATATATATATATATATATATATATATATATATATATATTTTTTTTTGCTGTAAAAACATCAAGATTGTACTTTAAGTCCCAAACAGCCTCACCTGCTTCCTCTTTAATCCACCCCTGTGAATTGCTATTGTGCTCTTTTTTCCCCCTTTCCCCCCCTCCTCTCACACCAGTGCTTCACTGCTAACATTCCCATTCAGCTTGCTAGAGCCCAGTGCACAGCGTGACACGCCTCCCCGGGGAGGCGGGGAGGCGTGTCACGCTGGGCTCTGGCAAGCAGACTGGCCGCCGCTCCGGAGCTAGGCCGAAGCCGGGGACTTTCCTAGGCCTAGGCTCCGGAGCGCTCCGCGGATCGCGGGGTGTGCCGATCCGAACGGGGTGGCCCGTTCGGATCACGGATCGGTGACGATCCGTTACACCCCTATTTATCTTTATGTTTGAAGCCTGAAATGTGGCAAAAGGTCGCAAAGTTCAAGGGGGCCGAATACTTTTGCAAGGCACTGTATATTATTATAAGAAGGGCAAGTTTAAGTCTTGTTGGTGTTTTTTATTTAAAACATATATATATATATATATATATATATATATATATATATATAATAATTTCTCTAGTTTGAGAATTGTTTTATTGGCACAAGGACAGCCATCTTTGTTCAAAAAATAATTAGCTGTTCTTCCATCTTTGCAGTTATACAGTGGTTGTATTTTAAGGCTTCTTAAAGAGGGAGTTCACCCTAAAAATAACTTTTACCCTTAGATTCCTGCTCATTTTGTCTAGGGGAATCGGCTATTTTTTTTTTTAAATCGAAGCTGTACTTACCGTTTTAGAGAGTGATCTTCTCTGCCGCTTCCGGGTATGGTCTTCGGGAGCGGGCGTTCCTATTTTGATTGACAGTCTTCCGACAGGCTTCCGACGGCGCATCCATCGCGTCACGAGTAGCCGAAAGAAGCCGAACGTCGGTGCGGCGCTATACTGCGCCTGCGCACCGACGTTGGGCTACTTTCGGAAAATCGATGGATGCGACCGTCGGAAGCCTGTCGGAAGACTGCCGATCAAAATAGGAACGCCCAGTCCCGCAGCCCATACCCGGAAGCGGCAGAGAAGATCGCTGTCTAAAAAGGTAAGTACAGCTTCGATTTAAAAAAAAAATATAAAATAGCCGATTCCCCTAGACAAAATGAGCAGGGTAAAAAGTTGTATGTCCGGGTGAACCCCCACTTTAAGTGCAACCTGTTTAGTCAAATCTGTTGTTCCATGGTCTGGATGCTTTCTTTGACATTTTTACTATTAATCCCGCAGCCACCCTCAGTGCAGGCCACCTCATTGTTAGTTATGTTCACAATGTGGCCCTGCCTAGTGCAGCACAGCCTTTGTAAATCTTCTCGCACACAATGAGAATATCAGACGAATGATGGTGCTTTTTATTTATTTTAAATTTTTTTCATACTAGTCTCATATCGAAGACCAGTAGGTTGCTAAAGTCTCAAAAGTTTTCGAACAGCAGAATACAACTTCCGAAGAGATGGTAATGTGTTGTATTGTAATGTATTCTTTCATTTCCGAGCATGCATGGTCTTGGTCTTCTGACTTTTTTTTTTTTGGGATAAATACTGTACTGATTAAAAATGAAAATCGATAGTTTTGGTATGGTACGGAAAAAAAAATAGTTTGTCCCTTCGGATTATTTTGCATGAACTGTCGTGATCCGCTCTCAAACAATCAGATTATCGTACGAGCGCTCTTAAAATTGTATTTTTCGTCTGATTCCTCCTCGTGTATTGGGCATTAGTAAAATGAACCAGCGTCCTTTTTTTTTTTTTTTTTTTACTGTGCATGTCACATGCTTCATTCCCATGGGTGAGCCATATGTTACTGGATGGCTGAAGGCTGACATAACTACAGCCCATCCATGTGAATAAATGGGACTATGGCGCACATGCTTGGTAAGATCACCTGCAGGGGATGTTTTCTTTGCTGGCATCAGGCAGGGCCTCACTGGAATGGCCAGGAAATAGCAGTATATTACTAGTTTTTGTTTTAAACCAAAGCTGTACCTAGACCATGGAATTATCAGTTGCTGTCACTGTGGTGTTAATTGGACCTTTCTTTTTCCTTAATATTTGGATAGAATGTGTGAAGGGTTAGAAACCTCCATCAGGATTGTATTGTTAGAAAACAAAGAAAAAAATCCCAGCTCCCTTGCCAACCAGCCTGCAACAAACAGAATTGTCATGTCTCTAGCAGTTAATGCCCTGAAAGGGGCCAGGCGCATGAATAGGGGGTGGCTATGCCTGAATCTATCCATTGCATATAGGGGGTGGCCTGGAGAGAGGGGGCTGCGCCCCTATTGGACGGGCTGCCTCTGGTCATCACTGTGGAGTTTCTCCCTCCCTACTAATGCAAAAAGTGATGGGTAATCCAAATTTTTGAATTCTCACAGGAACAGGAGGTGAGCAGGGAATTTTCCACTGGTGGTGAATACATTGAGGTGACAAATATCCAAAAAGGGGTATCTCATTGCTTTTGGGAGATCTCCTCTTCCTTCTGTGCTTCTGGGACAGCAGGGGAAAGGAAATCTTTACCTGCTCTCTTACCTACTGGACTATATATTACACTGTATTGTTATTGTGAGACTTGTGAAGTTCCTTTTGTTGCACATCTTCTGCATTTCTCATGTGCTGCCTTTCTTGTGCACACTTTTAGCATCTAGTAATAGACTTGTGTTCTTTACAGTATATGAGCTAGCATAGTAAGTGGTAAATGATTTAAACGCCTATACACAGGTACGCAAAGGGTCCGATTACCCTTTTTGGTTTTGTCAGCTCAATGGATATATGTTTGTTCTTTATGAATGACAATGAGAAAACCTGCTCAAACCAACAAGAAACATGTTTGTCTGGTACAGACATGATTGTTTCTACATTGGCTCTTTATACTAATGACGGCTCTGTGGTTGGATATTATGAGCTTGACTGGCTGCGATCTAGTGTCTGCAGGCACTTTTTATAAGGATTCATGCACATACAGCTTAAAAAACACCACTTATACAGGCGCTCAGCATCTTTTACAGGCATTTTTAAAGAAGAGTGTTTAAAGGCAGAAAAAAAAGTGCATTTTGAGAGGAGCTTTTGAGCAAAAAATACTCAAACACATGTTTTACTAATGTAAATGTATTCCAATGGCCAGAATAAATGATTCTTTCCAGCAGAATGGATTTATCCTCAAGAGCCATGCGCACATAAACGTAACGTATGTGTGTGTGAGATTGTGTGTGTGAGATTGTGTGTGTGAGATTGTGTGTGTGAGATTGTGTGTGTGAGATTGTGTGTGTGAGATTGTGTGTGTGAGATTGTGTGTGTGAGATTGTGTGTGTGTGTGTGTGTGTGTGTGTGTGTGTATGTATGTATGTGTATATGTGTGTATATATATATATATATATATATATATATATATATATATATATATATATGTATATATATATATATATATATGTGTGTGTATATGTGTGTGTGTATATATATATCTCACACACACATACGCGCGCGCATACATTTTTGTAACATTAAAGGTGTTTTTTTTCTGTCAGAAAAAATGCTGCTTATTTTCATAAGCCCCTGTGCATGAGGCCTATAGCAGAAAAGAGCGCTCTGTTACACCTCAATGTGCATGACCACATAAGCTAACATTGAGGTTCTTTTACAAGCTTAAAGAAACGATAAATGCCCCCATAAGCAGCATTTTTTCCTAAAAACTCTGGCCCAGATCCACAAAGAACTTACGCTGGCGTATCTATTGATACGCTGCGTAAGTTCTAAGATGCTCCGTCTTATCTTTGTTTTGTATCCACAAAACAAGATACGACTGAATGTGGGCTCGATCCGACTGACGTACGTCTTAGTACGCCGTCGGCTCTTAGGTGCATATTTACGCTGGCCGCTAGGTGGCGTTTCCGTCGAATTCCGCGTCGAGTATGCAAATTGGCTAGATACGGCGATCCATGAACGTACGTCCGGCCGGCGCTTTTTTTTACGTTGTTTCCTTAAGGCTTTTTTTGGCGTATAGTTACCCCTGCTATATGGGGTGTATCCTATGTTAAGTATGGACGTCGTTCCCGTGTCAAACTTTCAAAATTTTACGTAGTTTGCGTAAGTCGTTCGCGAATAGGGCTTTGCGTAGGATGACGTTCACGTCGTAAGCATTGGCTTGTTGCGGGTTAATTTCGAGCATGCGCACTGGGATACCCCCACGGACGGCGCATGCGCCGTTAAAAAAAGTCATTTACGTCGTATTAACATAAAACACGCCCCCATCACATCCATTTGAATTGCGCGCCCTTACGCCGCCAAAGTTACACTACGCCGCCATAACTTACGGCGCACATTCTTTCAGGATAAGGAAAATACACTGTAAGTTACGGCGGCGTAGTGTATCAGAGATACTCTACGCCGGACGCAATAATGCGCCACGTTACGTAGATCTGGCCCTCTGTGTGCATGAGGCCTTAAATTAAAGTAATGCTAAACACACACTTTAATTTATATTGTCCCTTCTATTTCTGTATATGGATGATGACCCTGTAATTATTTTAATTTGAAAAAAATCTAAGTACCTTTTTACTAATCGATATACAGCTGTCACGTGACACATATCTTTCCCAGTCTGTCTGCAGGAAAATATAAGCAGTAAGAGCTTCTAGTCCTCTAAAGCTGGTCACAAAAACCCCAGCCTTTGGAATGCTGAGTAAAAATAAATACGTTTTATATCAGAGAGGTTTTAAATTGGCATACAAATATATATATCAAATCCTTTTATTATTTTGTGGAAATATGGTGTGGGCGAATTTCTGTCAGTCACAGGTTGTCACATCCCTCCAGTCTGTGTTTTAGAATAAGAGGGAGGTGAAGCCTCCATTAATCTACATGCTATAGCCAACCCCCATTGTGTTTAGCTGGTTAGTGGGCATGGAGGAGGAGAGAGGGAGGGATGGAAGGAGTGAACTATCATTTACCCACATGCGTATAGCCCACATGTATGGCTCTATAGTCACATGGGCTGCTTAGATGTGATAGGGAGGAAATGCTCAGCATAGAAACTCACTGAAAACTGAGCATGTGCAGAGTTGACAGAAAATGAATCTCAGTCACTAAGTGAGTATGATCAGCATGTAATACACCATTTATAGATAGTTGTGTGTTTTTTTTTTTTTTTATGTGGATTTAGTGTCACTTTTTAAATTACTTTTGTTTCACATCTTTTTAATGACATCATCTGTGTTATTTTCAGGAAACCTCGAAAGTCCCCCTATACTGAAGCATTCAGATGACTGCCTGTATGAGTTTGAGTGGAACACCGCTGCAGCCTGTGTCCTATCCAAAACGGAGGGAGATAATTGCAGAGTGTCTGATCCTCATGTTGGTGAGTTTATGCAACATTAGTTCCTTGTTTTCTCTGCACGCATGATCTTGTTTCATAAGCAGCTTGTAAAAGTTTTGAAACACCTTCATTATTGTAGAACACATTTATTGTGATTGTCTATGTGATTTAACTACTTTTAGCTTGGTCTAAAGCCCCACCTTCTGGAGCATAAAGCATAACACAAAATATTAATAAACCATATTTCAAATCTAAAAGTTTTTTTTTTTTAATGGTTCTAGCCCAAATTTGTATTAAATGTATACAAACTACTGGGGGGGTGGAGGGAAGGACGCAGTACAGCATTGCATGACTGCGCAATTGTCAGTAAAAGCAATGCAGTGCCAAATTGTAAAAAGTGCTCTGGTCAGGAAGGGGGTAAAATCTTCCTGGGGCTGAAGTGGTTAAAGCACCCTTTAGCTCCTGTTGGGAAATGTTATACACCAATGTCAACGGGCGTGGTGTTTGTCACTTTAAACAAGCTGCTAGCAGGCTTTCAGCTAGCTTCAAGTAGTGCTAGCAGCTTGTTAAAAGTGGCAGTCTGCACACCCATTAAGTTCTGTGTTAAACATTCACAACCTGGAGATAAATGGTACTATTAAAATGTTCAACAAAGCTTACGGAAAGCTCTGCAAATGCTTTGTCATAGCTTGCTGTTAACACTGCTGTTATACAAGCTGGTGCCTGTATGAAACGCAACAAACAAATGCTCACCACACCAGCTTGTAACTTGCCTTTGCAGCAAGGAGCACATAAAAGGGTCACATGTCAAAACACAGGGAATTTATTACACGCCCTCGTATGTGCCAATAAGGTTGCCCCTACGATCGGATGGGACATGACATCAGGCATCCAATGTTTCTTGGATATCCAAGGCATGTTTCCGAGTTGCGTTCCTGTTATCTGGTTTTCCAATCATACCCAGTCCTTACAACGCGTGTGAATCCGCCAATCTACCACACGGGTCAGGTGTGTGGCCCAGTAATATCTCTGCAAATCCGGGAGACCGATGCCTCCTTCTACTTTGGGTAATACAAGTTTCGTCCAGCTAATCCTGGGCGCTTTGGATCCCCAGAGGAACTTCCTACATAGTCTTTTGTATGTGGTAAAGAAAAAGGGCGGGAGCGTGATCGGAATTGTCTGGAGTTTATACAACATACGGGGGAGAACCGTCATTTTCAAAATGGCGGCTCGTCCGAACCAGGAGACTACGGGAGAATCCCATTGCACCAAATCTTGTTGTATAGACTTTAGTTCGGTCGCAAAATTCTTCTCGTAAAGTTCTGAAAGCTTACCCGGGAGCCGAATACCTAAGTATGTGATGTCATCAGATTTCCAGCGGAAAGGGAAATTTTCCTGACAGCAGAGAGCTAGTGATGGGGAGAGAGATACGTTTAGAGCAAACGACTTTGAATAGTTAATTTTCAAGTGTGATATGAAACGAAACTGTTCAAAGGCTTGTAGTAAATTAGGTAAGGATATCGGAGGGGAGGAAAGGAAAAGCAATATGTTATCGGCAAAGGCCGCTAGCTTATACTCTTTTTGGGGTAGTTTAACCCCTGTTATGTCAGGATGTGCCCGAATGCAGCGAAGTAAGGGTTCCAGCGTGAGGATGTATAGTATAGGAGAGAGGGGGCATCCTTGTCTGGTGCCGTTGTGGATGGAGAAGGCCTCTGACAGGTGACCATTGACCCGGACCCTAGCTCGTGGGTTTGCGTAAAGAGCTCCAACAAAGGCCCTCAATCTGGTCCCAAGACCCAGAGCTTCGAGAACCGAGTGCATGTAATCCCAGGCCACCCGGTCAAAGGCCTTCTCCGCATCCAATGATAAAAAGAATCCCTCACTGCCTGTGGAGGTAAGCCAATGATGCAAATTAATGGCCTTTATGGTGTTGTCCCTGGCTTCCCTGCCAGGGACAAAGCCCACCTGGTCCAGACCTACCCACGCCGGAACGTAAAAGGCTAATCGAGTCGCCAAGATTTTCGAGAAGATTTTCACGTTGACGTTTAGGAGCGAGATCGGCCTGTAGTTCGCCACGTCTGAGGGGTCTTTGCCCTCTTTAGGTATAACTGCGATATACGCTTCCAACAAAGTGTTGGAGTTGGCAGGGGAGGTCGTTAAGGAATTAAAAGCTTTAAGGACGCCCGGTGCTAGAAGTTCAGGGAAGCACTTGTAATATTGTGCTGTTAGTCCGCCCGGGCTCTTGCCCGGTTCGGTGGCTTTCAGGGCTTCTACCCATTCTTCAGATGACAACGGTGATTCTAATAATTGTCGATCCTCCGCAGACAGTGCTTGGGGACAATACTTGCTCAGAAAGTCTTTTATCAGGAACTCCCTAGTAGCTAATGAACCCATGCCTTTCTCCTTCTCCCCAATGTTATATAACGTGTTATAGTATTCTCGAAATTGACGAGCAATATCTTCTGTTTTGGTATGGGTCTTACCCTGTTTATCTTTCAGGTGATGAACAGTAGAGGCCAAAACACGTTTTTGCGTAAACCTTGCTAGTAGCCTACCTGGCTTGTTTGCGTGCTCATAAAAAAGTTTCTGTGATAGCATTATGCGCTTTCGAGCCTTTTTGAACAATTCTTCCCGCAGAAGCGTTCTTGTCTCAGCTAGCTCAGCCGCCACCTCTATAGCTCGGGAGCCTTTGTGTTGCGTTTCAAGCCTTGCAATTTTATCTGTAAGTTCCTGAATAAGGGCCATATACTCCCTTTTCCGTCTCGCCGCCATAGAGAGTAGATGTCCTCTAACCACACATTTGTGTGCTTCCCATTGAGTCATGGGCGACACAGGCGTATCGTTATGTAGGAAGTATTCTCCAATTGTCTGTTTCAGAGTAGCCACATTCGCTACATCTGTAAGTAGGGAGGCGTCTAGTCTCCAAACCTTTGTGAAAGGTTCTCTTTGAGGGAATCGCAGAGATAGAGTAACCGGATGGTGATCCGATAATACCAGGTTCTCAATCGTTGCGTCATGCAGGTACGAAAGATCCTTTTGTGAAAGAAAAGATAATCCAATCTTGAGTATCGTTGGTGTGGGGACGAGAAAAATGTGTAATCCCTACCTCTGGGATTCAGGGTGCGCCACGTATCATGTAGAGCTAAAGAGGCCAGACCCAATTTCGCTTGCCTCAGAGCTGAAAAGGGGAGGGACGAGGCTCCTGTGGATGTGTCAAGGGTCGGGTCAAGAGCCATGTTGAAATCTCCTCCGAGGATCAAGAGACCCGACTTAAAAGCCGTAAGCTTCGCAAGCGTATCCTTCAAAAAGGATACCTGTTTGGAGTTGGGGCAATATACGTTAGCAAATGTCAGTGGTTTGTCTTTCCACCACCCTTTAATAAAGATGAATCTGCCCCCCGGGTCAACCATCTGGTCAGTGAGACGGAATGCCAGTGACTTCGCTAGTAAGATCGCTACCCCCTTCGTCTTGGAATCAGCGCAGGTCGCATGAAAGACCTCAGAATATCGTTTGTTGGTAAGACGCTGAACATTGTTTGTTTTGAAGTGCGTCTCTTGAAAGAAGACTACCTGTGCCTTTTGTCTATGTGCTTCTGCGAGAAAACTTGAACGTTTCTCAGGAACGTTAAGGCCCTTAGCATTAACCGGTAGAACCTTGAGCGATTAGAGGAGCTGTAGACTGCATTATGGAAGCCATGAGCGTTTAAGAGATGAATTTATACTTGTATTCCAAGAAATAGACGGCGAGGGTAAGGGGGAGGAAGAGGTAATAAAAAAAAAATAAAAAAAAAAAATGGAGGAGAGAAGAGAGAGAAAAATACCCCTAATAAGAGACCTAGGGAAAAAACCTGAGGTAATCCAAGTCCCGCTGAACTACCTGTACAGGGTAAAGGGTGATCCAAGGAATAGAGAACCCAATACTATTCCGGAGGGAACAAGGGAGATCCAGCCTCACTTGAGGTGGGAATGTAAACCTGTACCCGAGCTACCTTACCAGACCCGCCGTCCAGATCCCCCAGATCCAGATAGGATCATACCTGATCCACAAAAGAAAAAAAAGAAAAAACCCTTCAGCGGATACCAGCGTAAGAAGGTTGCCCCATGAGAACATCCATCTAAAAGGGAGATGGGCTCCCCACGGCAACCTCCCCCGCGCTCATATGGCCCGCTAAATCTATCTTACAGATAGATATGTAAACTGGATTTAAAAATATAAGAAACCTGAGCGACTTGAAGTATATTGTATGTCTCCTGAATGCCCTTCCCCAAGAGAGTGACCATTATGCACGTTGGGGGGGGGGGGGGGGGGGGGGTTCGTACACTAATACTAGACCCAGGGTCTCACTCTCTAAGGTAGCATAGTCTTTCCCTGGGACATCTGCAGAGTGATCACGGAACATAACCACTGTCAACCCTAAATCAACTGTAAAAGATATTGACAAAAGCAACTTAAGTTTGTATAACCTTCCATAGGTAGCCTCCGCAGAGGCGATAGCATAGATACAGATCCCCTTCAGTATGCATCAAGTTAGACAGTCCCGGAGGACTCCATAAGTCTATCCATTCTGCAGACAGACGGTTGTATTTCAGGGACTCCTGCTGTGTCCCCCCGACTCCGCCAGAAGCGGAAGTCTAGAGCAGTGTTTCTCAACTCCAGTCCTCGAGGCGCCCCAACAGGTCATGTTTTCAGGCTTTCCATCATTTTGCACAGGTGATTTGATCAGTTTCACTGCCTTGGTAATTACCACAGCCATTTCATCTGAGGGAAATCCTGAAAACATGACCTGTTGGGGCGCCTTGAGGACTGGAGTTGAGAAACACTGGTCTAGAGGCACCGCAGAAGCCCCCCCTAAGAGTCACAATATGAAGCTAGAACACAGTAAAATCACTATAGACTGATCCTTGCATCATGTATCCTCCTCCCCAAGTATTGTAAGAAGCAACAAAGGGACTTCAGTAGCATAATCATGACACGGTCACCTTAAAAAAGAAAAAAAAAAAAAGAGCAGAGACCTAGGAAGGGGAGAGGGAGGGGGAGAGGGTGGGTTGGGGGGGGAGGGGGATGGAGAAGGGATAGAGGGGGGAGGGAAAATGGGAGCTTAGGGGGAGGGGGGGGGGGTGGGAGCTTAGGGGGGAGGGGAGAGGGAAGGGAATCCAGAATACTCCCACACGAATCATCAGACATTACAGTATAGCTTTAAAGTACATTTATGAACCCCAACCGTCCCATATACTTGAGGGAGGTGTGCAATGTGTGTCCAAAAGCGAGGAGGTTCCTCCAGGAGGCGAGATGGTGGTGTCAGGACATAGGTCAGTCGTATATCCTTCCCCCACTAAGCTTGTGTTCTCAGTGTCTAGGTGAACTAGCATTGCAACAAGGAGGGGTCATGAGCACGTGTTATATCCTCTGTGTTGTGAGGGAGACAAGACTCTGGTCTGGTACAATGGATGTTTATTCAGTACAGGAGGTACACTGGAACATGCATCTCAGGACATTACATATCTCTGCTTTCTACATGTGGTCTCTCTAAGATGGCTACTATGCCCCTTGACCCTTGTCATCACTGCTGGGTGGAGCCAGCCTTAAAGTGCCAGTACATGTAGAACCCTTCAGGTATAACACCTTGGAAGGTATTAGCTTACCTTCCAGACACTGGGCTCTGCTACACGTGTGAAAGGGGGAAGAATAGATTCGGAGTATACACACCAGATCAACCAGTCAGTACCCCCGAGCACGGGGTGGGTTTGTCATTCACTCCCCAAAACTTGCGCCTGTCAGCATAGGCGGCTATCCAAGTCCTATCTTCAGGTTACAAAGCTCCGGAGTAAACGGGAGTTCAAAATAAAGCAGGTCTGGGGTGACCATGTGTCCGGTTGGTGTTCGACAATATCCAAGTGTGTATAGGTGGGGGGGGGAATATGTGTCATGAAATGGGATCAGCTTACCACAGTCTACGGAATAAACTCAGTTCTCCGTCCGCCGTCGTACCGAGGACGGCGACGCCCGGGGGCTCTCTTCCGTTTCCATGTCTCCTCGGGCTCTATGTGGAGAAGTCTCAGAAGGCCTGCGTCTTCTCTGCCTGCTCCTCTGTGATCTCGGGGTGTCATCCATCCTGGTGGGGATCCAAGGTTCAGGTTGGGAGAACGAGCCGTACCAATCGGGAACGTTGGCAACAGGGATGCCCAGTGTGTCACAAAACTGTTGCAGGTCTGCAGGTGTTCTCAGCGATGCGGTTCTGTTCCCCGCTGTGGCTTGAAGACAAAACGGAAACTTCCACTTGTATAGTATGTGCCTGTCACGTAAGAGTTGTAGCAAGGGGCGGAGGTCTCTTCTGTGCTGCAATGTAATAGCTGATAAATCTTGGTATAGCTGAATACGAGCTCCCTCATATTCCAGGTTAGCTTGATTGCGAGCTAGGCGTAATATGTCCTTTTTGCACAAAATTGACCAGGCAACATACTACGTCTCTGGGTGGGTCTGTGTCCCTGCCTTTGGGTCGGAGCGCCCTGTGACACCTCTCCATTCCTACTGGGGCATCAGGTGGTCTGCCCAGTAAAGTATTGAAAATTGCCCATACTGCTTGTTGTATACGTTGGGGACCCTCCACCGATTCCGGGATCCCCCGGACACGTATGTTCCGCCTGCGGCCTCTATTATCTAAATCCTCAAGATGCCTATGCATGTCCATGAGGTGTTGGGCATGAGAAGTGGAGGCTCTCTGTACCTGTTGTATGGCCGCGCCGTGTGTCATGGCGGCCGTCTCCACATGTTCCACCCGCGTTGCGATCAATCTAATCTCCCCCTTTAGGTCGGCGATCGCGGCAAACATAGCGCTTTTAATGTCCGATGCCACCTGCTGAAGGTCCGCCATGCATAGAGGGCGCGGTGTGTGCGGGTGGGCCATACCTTGCGGCGGTCCCGAGGAGGCGGTGGGAGAAGATGGGGAGAGCTCCAAACTCAAGTCCGCGGCTTGAGATGCGGCCTGCGTGTCCGGCGGGATCGTGCGAAACATTGCCGGGATGGTTTTGCCAAGCTGTGTGGAGGAATCCCGCTGTGAGCGGGTCGTTGCTTGGTTCCTACCTGCCATCGTGGCAGCCTGGAATCGAAGGATTTAGCCGATTAATAGCACTTCTTAGGGTCTGGACGGCGGAGCTCCTCCACTATGCTGCCATCTCGCTCTGGTGCCAGGCCACGCCCCTAATCTATGCATTATTATATGTGTGCTCCAACTTTGGAGACAAAAATGTATAAACAAAATTTATAGAGTTAGGACTGCAGTACACTGGGATACCGTGACATGGCCTCTGACGCTTACGCATATATTTTTGCAAATGTGTGCAATCTAAACCCCTGTTTTTAAAGTGAACTGTTAGACAGGACGATTCGGTGTGTTGCAGGCTGGCTGGTAAGTGAGCTTAAAATTTTTCTTTGTTTTTTGGCCTGTATGAAACAGGCCAACACCCACTCTGGTGCTGTCTTTCTCTTCCTCCAGTGCCCTGGGCTTTGAGCAGCCTGATGGCATCATCACATACAATGTTATATTCTATACTCTGCATATTCTATACATGAAGGTAAAAAAAACACCTATGTGCAGCAGTCCCACCAGCCCCCCCCCCCCATTACTTACTTGTGCCCCATCTATCCAGCTCTCTGGGGACTCTCGTCCATCATTGGCTAAAACAGCAGCTGCCAATCACAGCCAGTGAGGGGAGAGAGAGAGGGGGGTGCTGACGAGCTGTGGCTCTGTGTGTGAATAGACACACAGAGCCACCGCTTGGGAATGCAAGCTGCTTGCTCTGGGGGCACTCGGCTGCAGGGAGGGGCCAAGAGTGCAGACAGGGGACCTGAGAAGAGGAGGCTCAGGGCTGCTCTGTGCAAGACCACTGCACAGAGCGGGTAAGTAGAACACACATGTTTTAAAAAAAAAAACACTTCAAGTCACATCTCCGGAAGGATCATGGTGACCTTTATATTCCTTTATAGGTTTTAAGAATATTTTTTTTTCCTTTTTATGCAATAATTTATTTTATAATTTAGATCTGTTGTTGCTGAATACTAGTACCATTTACCACTTCAATACAGGGCATTTTCACCCCCTTCCTGCCCAGGCCAATTTGCAGCTTTCACCCCTTTAACATTTTTGAATGACAATTGTGCTGTCATGCAACACTGTACCCAAACAACATTTTTATTCCTTTTTTTTTTTTCTTGTGTTAAAGCAAAAACATGGATCTGTGTGTGTAAACACAGATCTACGTCCTGTCAGGGGAGAGGAGACCGACTGTGTGTTCCTTGTGTATAGAAACATCGATCGGTCTCCTCCCCCAGTCAGTCCTATCCTGCACCCTCACTCCAGTTAGAATCACTTCCTAGATAACAGTTAACCCTTGATAGCCCCCCTAGTGTTAACCCCTTTCCTGCCAGTGACATTTATACAGTAATCGGTGCATTTTTATAGCACTGATCCCTGTATAAATGTCAACGGTCCCAAAATAGTTTCAAAAGTGTCCGATCTGTCTGCTGCAATGTCAGTCATGATGATAAAAAAAAAATATCGCAGATCACTGCCATTACTAGTAAAGAAAAACGAAATAAAAAAAAATAATAAAAATGCAATAAATCAATAACCTATTTTGTAGGCGCTTTAACTTTTGCGCAAACCAATCAATATACGCTTATTGCGGTTTGTTTTTACCTAAAATATGTAGAAGAATACATATCGACCTAAAACTGAGAAAAAAAATTCTTTGCAGGTCTTGTACAGTAAATGCTGCTTTCTTTCACCTTTTTCAAATCAATGAAACAGCAAATACAATATATGTGTGATACTGTAGATGGAAATATATATATATGAGAGAGATGTGTATATCTTTCTCTTTCTTACCTCTACACAAATTTTTTATTTTATTTTTCTAATCCACTTTTTTTTCCTATTTTTTCAGGTTTTTACTTTGATCTATCACCACTAACCAAGAAAAATGAAAGTTACAGTGTTGCCGCTGACCAGTATGACTTTTATTTAAATGTATGCAGCAATGTAACACAAGAACCATGTGACACCGGCTCAGGAGCATGTCAAGTGACAAAATCGTAAGCCGTTTTAAATTGTTAATGCTTTTTACGGTGTGTGCAAAAGTAGTATTGGTTACCAGTAATGTGTATATCCTTCTTTTTTTTTTTTTTTTTTTTTAGGAAGAGTGGTCATTGGAATATTGGTGTAGGAAGTTCCAAACTTTTATACTATGATGGAATGATCCAGCTAAGCTACACAGGAGGAACACCCTACAACGATGATAAGAAAACCCCTCGCTCATCGCGTTTTACTTTCTTGTGTGATCGAGGTGCAGATATTGGTCAGCCAGAATATCAGGTAAATCATACCTGTACTGGGGGCTGGTGCATTTTCATGCTTTTTACTGCGTGCCAGTACAGTTCTGTGCAGGAAAAAGCAGCATGTTGTACTTGTTTTTTTGCAGTTCCAGAAAAAAAAAAAAGTCAAATGGTTTTTATACATTATTAGTGCTTGAACATAGCCTCAGGTGCTTTTATAACCTTATTTGCCAAGCTCTGTTACGATTTACATTCTCAAATAATTTTAAGATTTTAGGATACCAGCACAATATACAGAACATGAGTTCATTTTTTTTAAATGGGGTTGCTTAAATTAGATTTCAGGCAAATGCGCATTTAGGAACTACCTACTAAAAGATTTTGAATTCTGACAAAGTAGTCTTAATTCAGGTATTATGGCCATCTCTCTATCCTCAGTAGCACAATTTAGTAAGGAATACAATCAATAAATGGTGCTGCTCTCTAAGTGATGGCGAACAGATTTATATAAACAATATTAAGTGCTTAAAATAGATATTCTAACAGAAATAAACTCCAAAATAAGTAGTTCAAGTACCAAAATGACAATATAAAATAACATCATCCAATTGAATAAATGTTCTTTTTTTTTTTTTTTTTTTCCAATCAAGTTTAAGTTTATTTTGAAAATGTATATGGTACATCAGATTTTATACAATAAAAATGTCATTACATTGTATAGCAGAAAGATATACCTTAGTAGTATATATTTTGTTTTTCCCTAACAATACCTTGGTTCCAATTAAGGAAACACTCTATAGTCAGGGATAGAGAAAAAAAAAAAAAAAAAGCCCATGTTTCCCCAAATCGGACCAACGGAAATCTAGTAATTACCCGTATTTTCTCATATGCAATCTTTCTTCAAGTATTCAAGTTCATTTTAACCATTAATACGTGTTATACCATAAATTATATTATTCAATTCCATGAATAGAATTTACTCCTAAACAACCAACCTGAATAAATGTTCTTAATCGCATAAAATGAGAATATAATAAAGTGCTGGTGCCAAAAGTGACAACACAAAGTCCAAATAACCAAATGCCTTCAAGCGAATAAATGATATGGTGAAATGGTGAAGTGCTGAACTCCAGCTAACACTGTGCAAGTGAAGTAATGTAAACTGACTTTTCTTCAGTGCAATAACACCTCTGTGTACAAAGGCCCCTTACCTTACAGCGGTAAGGCAACAACGTATAAGTGTAGACTGTGGCAATCCAGGAATCCGGGCTCCTGCAGCGGGTCACACTAAAGGCTTCTTATAGGTGGCAATGAAATGGATATCGTCTAAGGAGCCTTTTATATTGATAGGTGGTTCTCATTATAATGGTGTGTGTGTGTGTGTGTGTGTATATATATATATATATATATATATATATATATATATATATATATATATATATATATATATATATATATATATATATAATAATCTCATACCTAATTTGTGCAAATCAACAATGGAAATCCTCCCAAATAGATGTGTATGCGATATGGAGAAAGAAAAGGGGTCCCATATCGTGTAATATATAAAAAGTGGGTAATTTTACGCGTGTTTTTCTATCTGCATTTGTCATGTGAGATCACTTACAGTATTTATTTTATTTTCCTGTGCTTCTATTTGCATGCGTTTCTCTCTCTCTCTCTCTCTCTCTCTCAAGCAGTAAACTTAATTTTTCTCGGCTCGTAGTAGTGTTGTACATCACCACGTTCTTGACGTTCGGAATTTCAGACATTTGTGTGACCGTGTGTATGCAACACAAGTTTGAGCTAACATTCTGTCAGAAAAAAAAATCCACGGTTTTGTTGTCGGAACTTCCGATCGTGTGTACGCGGCATAAGACTGACAGCACTGTGCAAATTAGTACAGCCTGGAATGGCTCAGGTTGCTGACCCCTTTTTATATAGGTCTAAATTATTTTGTTCAAGTGATAAAAGTTAAAATAAAGCGAGAATAAGGTAGGTATTGTAGGTTCAATTAAAATGCATAACAGGAATACAATATTGTTCCTCAAGATTTTTAAAATTTAAAGTGGGGGGTTCACCCTAAAATAAAAAAAATTCCTAACCTATCTCTAGCCTTAATAAAGGCTTGTAGCGTTGTCAATTTTTTTTTTTGTGTCCACTTACCTGTCTTCAGCCGCACTTCCGGGTCTTCGTCCTTGCGGGGAGTGGGCGTGTCGCTCCTTTTCCCAGACGGGGAGCTCTGCATAGATGATTGACGTGCACGTCATCGCCTTTCGAAAATATCCGACGGGGTCTCGGCTCTTTACGGCGCCTGCGCCTGCCGTGTAGAGCTGACTGAGCAGGTGCCGTAAAGTAGAGTCCCACTCGGATTTTTTCGGAAGGCGATGACGCGCACGTCGCTCATCTATGCAGAGCTTAGGAACGCCTACTCCCCGGGGGAGCGAGAACCTGGAAGCCGGGTGAAAACGACGGAAAAAGGTAAGTACAGACCGAAAAAAAAAAAAAATCCAGCATACTGTTGATGTCGGCAGTATGCTGGATAGAACAATTTTTTTTTTTTAAGGTTGAACCCACGCTTTAAAATGTAAATTGAAAAAAGGATTAGAATTTGTGTACTGAAATGTAACAAGTCCCCTATAAAAAAAAAATGAGTTGAGTGTTTTGATTTTTTTTTTTTCCTCTGGATTATTTTAGAAAGAAGACAATAACACGTATAACTTCAAGTGGTACACTAAATACGCCTGTCCAGCACAGCCCGTGGAATGTATCGTGGTAGATGAAAAAACAAATGAACAATATGATTTATCCAGGTAATGGTAAAATTATATTTGTATAATTTTTTTGTACTATTTTACACACTTTTTGGTTGTAATTATTACATTTTAATTTTTATTAAGATTTAACATAAACATCGAAAACACCACATAACATGTATTTTCCATAATATCAAGAAAAACACTACATCAACATCAGGTATCGCCCCCCAAAAAAGGAAGACATATTTTCTCTCAACCCTCCTCCCCCTTAACATCCTGATTATCGGTGCAGCCTCATCAGCGAAGAAGAAAAATTACTTGCTTGCAAACTTTTATAACAGAAATTAAGAGTTTTTTTTTTAGTTTAGCAAAAAATAAAAAACCCAGCTGTGATCTAATACCACCAAAAGAAAGCTCGATCTGTCTCCAAAAAAAATATACACATTTCATATTGGTACAGTGTTGCATGACCGCACAATTGTCATTCAAAATGTGATCACGCTGAAAGTTGGCCTGGGCTGGAAGGGGGTGAAAGTGCCCAGTAGGCAAGTGGTTAAATTTGCCTATCCTATATTCATTTGATTACAGTTGCAGCAACATTGGTTTCTTCCCAGCACTGGCTGGTCATGTAGGGGAAAAAGTAATCTGACAGGTTTGTTAACCTTGTACAGTCGCTCATATTAATCTACTAATAAGCTCACGCCTGGAAGGGAGTCTGTCAGCGCTCCCTTTGCCCCTCTTCATAGCATACATAAATGGTCTGCCGATGCCTCAGATGCTGGTCCTGCACGTTGGATTGATGTCTCTGGACATATTAGGCACGGTAAACAGTTTTCCAAAGTCAAATATGCAGGATTTTATTGGGTTTAGTACATACAGTAGAATGCTTATTTGCATTGTTTGGGTAAATCGACAGAGGACATTATAGCGGTTATTATACAAACAACATTTTGGAAATATTTAAATATTACTTTTTGGTGATTTGTAGTTGGGAAAACTGAACACTGTTTGGTAGGACATAGTCTTGTGTAAAATTAAATAAAAAATGTAATTGAAGATTTGGACTAATATTGCCTTCAGCAAACTTTAAACACTACTAGGAGCCTAAAAAAACGAGATCTGAGCAGTAGATGAAGAGTTCAACGTGCCTAGTAGATTCTTAATGGATGGATGAGAGGTTCAAGCCCAACAGGCTGTCATTTTGCCAAAGGGGTGAAGAGAAGTCCAAACGGCTAAGACTTTTCATCAACGGGTCCACAGCTTTCAACAAATCCTTTCCTTATCAGCTGGTGCCCCCCCTGAATATGATAACCGTACGCTGCGTTTTTATAACTCTTCAGCCAGCAATACCAATACAAAACTGTTGAAATAGAAGCTGCATTCATGTACCAGGGCTGTCCCTATTCTTAAAGGGGTGTTCCAGCCTTTTTTTAAGTTTATTAAAAGTCAGCAGGTACAAAAAGTGTGTAGCTGCTGGCTTTTAATAAACAGACACTTACCTGCTCCACGGTTCCAGCGACGCGCCGGCCGGGGCTCCGCTCCTCGCCCCCCCTCGCCGGCCGGTGTCTTCATTCCTAGTGTGGGCACCCGGCAGTGACAGCTTTCGGCTTCACGGCCGGGCACCCACTGCGCATGCGCGAGCGGCACTGTGCATGCGCGAGCGGCGCTGTCCGATTGGACAGTCGCTCGCCTACAGGGAGGGGCTTCAGTAAGGCGATTAAGCTAATCGCCTTACCAGCCCCTCGGCGGAAGGAGGAAGTGGGACAGGAAGTCCCACTTCTCCTGAAGCCCCCGTCCCCCCCCCCCAAAAAAGATTACATGCCAAATGTGGCATGTAAGGGGGGCAAGGAGTGGCTTAAGCGGAAGTTCCATTTTTAGGTGGAACTCTGCTTTAAAGTCACTAAATGGCACAAACCTGGAACAATAATAAGCATATCGGCTCTTCCAATATGCATGTACTTGCTTTTGACTCTGCCATTGTGTAATGTCTTCACTGCTATTAGATGCATGCTTCTTTACAACACTTTCTCGTACGTAACCAGTATATGAGCAGTATATTTATCTAGATCTAAAAAATGATATATAAATACAAAGGCTGCATACTTATTGCATTGCTCATCCTTTAGGAATTTGGAAAATGTCAGTTTGTATAATTCTTCTGTTTTTCTTGCAGCTTATCTAAAGTACAAGGGGTACACACTACAAACTGGTATTCCATTGACGAAGGCCATGGGAAACGGAGAAAATATTATATTAATGTATGCCGGTCTTTGATACCTGTTACAGGGTGTGATCCCTTTGCATCTGTGTGCCAAATGGAATATACAAAGGTCTCTGTAAGTATACATATGTTCTCAAAATTTGATATAGATAGAGAGAAAGATCTCTTTCTCCGCAATGGGTTAAAAGCTGGCACCATATAAGCTATTGAAAATGAGAGATTGAATCTGCTCATGTATCGGAATGAAAGGCAAGCTCCCGCTGCACTATACTCAGTTTGGAGGTATTTTTTGGTCTGAAGAGGAAGTGATTGACTGGCAGCATTTTCCTGTACATATCCCTGTGAGTAGAAGATTACCATGAATGAATGAATGGAAAGCTGCTATGAGAAGGTCTTCATGGCAAACTTGCTCAAGGATGCTGTTTAATGTCTTGTCATATAGTAATTACTATGCTCTGTCCCTGCCCTGTAATCTTCCTTGTGCAGCTTTATTTAAAAAAAAATGTAATTCATATTTGCCCGGCTTACTCTGCTTTATAGAAAATTTAAGGAAAAGGTATGACCAAAGCGGTTGTGGCCATATTTTTCCTGTAGATGAAAGCTGTGCACTTTGTTCTGCATTCCTGTGACCTGTATTCAGCCAAAAGTAGACTAAAGCTTGATGTCAGCTGAAGTCACTCAGCAGGTCCAGACTCTGGAGGGATGCCGACTAGAGGTCGAGCGATATGGGTTTTTCTCTGGGGATGGCCGATATATGATGCAGATTTTTGCGGCCGATATTTTAGGCCGATTTAAAAAAAAAAAATTGACAGGTGGCACTGGTTGTCACTGGCAGGTGGCACTGGGTGGCGCTGGCAGATTTCACAGCCGATAGTGTAACTGTGAAACTGCTCTCTGCAGCGCCGCGATGTGTCTAACTGTATGGAGAGATAGAGGAGCTGAAGCATTCAGCGTGATGTCGGAGGTGAGCGGGACCCGGGGTGGGCGGGATCTAGCAGCTATCCAGCCAATGATTGGGCTGTTTAAGGCCACATACACTTAGCGGCCCGCCCAGATCCCTTCCCATTGCCAGGTGTTGGATAGCTGGGTCCCGATCACCCCTGACATTCAACCTCAATTATGACAGCTCCTCTTTCCCTACAGTTTCACACACCGCATCGCTGCTCTACCAACAGTGTGGAGAAGGGAGAAGGATTATCCACACTCTGCTGGCAGAGGTGCGGTCGGTGTTATATCAGCCTAATTTGGAGAATAATCGGCCAATGACGATTTCTCCAAAATGGCCAAATATCGGCTGATATTTTGGCCGACTTCTAATGCCGACTTTAATGTTGGGATCCACCCAGATGCCTGACAGTAGCTGGCCCAGCCTCTCAGCATGCTGCTCTGTGTGCCCCCTCCATAGCCCGGTGCTGCAGTAAACACTGCTGGGGCAGAGCAGAGAGCCACTGACTGATGGGCACTGGAGGGGCAGAGCAGAGAGACATTTTTGATCGCTCAGTTTTTGGTCTAGGGGGTAATTGGAGACAGAAAGATGCATCATCGGACCAATGCTCCTTTCATGCAGGTGAGGTGATTTGTATTTTTTTTTTTTAATCTCGCACTTCTCTTTTGAAGGGCAGTAAAGTGACTGTGGGTGCTGTTAAAGCGCACAGCTCCCTGAGGAGAGGCAGGGTGACCCCTGGAAGTCGCATATCGATGGTGTCCTGCTGCAATAGAGTAGCAACCTCATCCTGGGGGCGTGGCCTGGTCGGAGTCCAGGCTGAGGTTGCCACTCTATTTATTGCAGCAGGACACCATAGATGTGTGACTTCCAGGGGTCACCTTTTTATTTCTTGAACCTTTGCCAGAGCCAGAACAGGCTTCATCCCCTATCAGCACTCTAGTAGCAGCTGCAAATGCACTACCTACAGTGCCTTGCGAAATTATTCGGCCCCCTTGAACTTTGCGACCTTTTGCCACATTTCAGGCTTCAAACATAAAGAGATAAAACTGTAATTTTTTTTGAAGAATCAACAAGTAGTGGGATACAATCATGAAGTGGAACGAAATTTATTGGATATTTCAAACTTTTTTAACAAAAAACTGAAAAATTGGGTGTGCAAAATTATTCAGCCCCCTTAAGTTAATACTTTGTAGCGCCACCTTTTGCTGCAATTACAGCTGTAAGTCGCTTGGGGTATGTCTCTATCAGTTTTGCACATCGAGAGACTGAAATTTTTGCCCATTCCTCCTTGCAAAACAGCTCGAGCTCAGTGAGGTTGGATGGAGAGCGTTTGTGAACAGCAGTTTTCAGTTCTTTCCACAAGCTCAGCGAAGCTGGCCCCCCTACAATCAGCACAAATAAAAACTCAAGTGTGTTTCTTTAGTGCTACGTTTGTGCTGTTTTGTGCCGCAAAAATTTACGTTTGTGCTGCTTTTATTTTGAAGATATTAGCAATTGTTTTTTCCAGACTATGACATCACACAGCCCCCCTACAACCCCAAATGACACAAAACTGGTCTCGTTGGTTAGTGCTACGTTTGTGCTGTTTTGTGCTGCTAATATTTCCGTTCTATCTTTTATCGTTTTTGCGTTATTAATGACTTATTAAAGGTCACCAAAGGTCACACAGCCCCCCTACAATGCCCAAATGACACGAAACTGGTCTCGTTGGTTAGTGCTACGTTTGTGCTGTTTTGTGCTGCTATTATTTCCATTCTATCTTTTATCGTTTTTGCGTTATTAATGATTTATTAAAGGTCACCAAAGGTCACACAGCCCCCCTACAACCTCAAAATGACACAAAACTGGTCTCGTTGGTTAGTGCTACGTTTGTGCTGTTTTGTGCTGCTATTATTTCTGTTCTATCTTTTATCGTTTTTGCGTTATTAATGATTTATTAAAGGTCACCAAAGGTCACACAGCCCCCCTACAACCCCAAAATGACACGAAACTGGTCTCGTTGGTTAGTGCTACGTTTGTGCTGTTTTGTGCTGCAAAAAAAATTATTTGTGCTGTTATGGTTTTAAAGTTATAACAGTTTATTTTTTTTTTTCAAACCCCACTCACTTTGCCCACCTTACAATCAGCACAAATAAAAACTCAAGTGTGTTTCTTTAGTGCTATGTTTGTGCTGTTTTGTGCTGTTTAAAGTTCCTTTCTATCTTTTATCGTTTTTGCGTTATTAACCACTTAAAGACCTCAGGTGTTTTTCAGATTTGGTGTTTGCAAGACTAAAACATTTTTTTCTGCTAGAAAATTACTTAAAACCCCCAAACATTATATATTTTTTTTTTCTAACACCCTAGAGAATAAAATGGCGGTCATTGCAATACTTTTTGTCACACCGTATTTGCGCAGCAGTCTTACAAGCGCACTTTTTTTTGGAAAAAATTCACTTTTTTGAATTAAAAAATAATTTTTTTTATATATTGTGAAAGATAATGTTACGCCGAGTAAAATGATACCCAACATGTCACGCTTTAAAATTGCGCCCGCTCGTGGCATGGCGTCAAACTTTTACCCTTAAAAATCTAGATAGGCGACGTTTAAAAAATTCTATAAGTTGCATTTTTTGAGCTACAGAGTAGCTCTAGGGCTATAATTATTGCTCTCACTCTAACGATCGCGGCGATACCTCACTTGTGTGATTTGAACACCGTTTTCATATGCGGGCGCTACTCACGTATGCGTTCGCTTCTGCGCACGAGCTCGTCAGGACGGGGCGCTTTAAAAAAAAAAATTTTTTGTTTTCTTATTTAATTTTATTGATTTTATTATTTTTTACACTAAAATATAAAAAAAAAAAAAAATGATCACTTTTATTCCTATTACAAGGAATGTAAACATCCCTTGTAATAGAAAAAAGCATGACAGGTCCTCTTAAATATGAGATCTGGGGTCAAAAAGACCTCAGATCTCATATTTAGGCTAAAATGCAAAAAAAAAAAAAAAAAAAGGAAAATTTGTCATTTAAAAAAATGACAGAAAAAAAATTGTCTCTTTAAGAGGCTGGGCGGGACTGACGTTTTGACGTCACTTCCGCCCAGCAGAGCTATGAGGACGGGTGGGGGCCATCTTGCCCTCACTCAAGTCCTCACTCTCCTGGCGGCAGCATCGGATCTCCTCCGCCGCTACCGACGGCTCCGGTAAGCGGCGGAGGGCGCGGAAAAGCGGCGGGAGGGGGGGGCCCCTCTCCCGCCACCGATAACGGCGATCTCGCGGCGGAGACCGCCGTTATCGTTTACACGGCCGCCAGCTGAAAACATGGATATCTCAGTTGTGGCAGCAGCTGCTGCCGTTACTGAGATATCCATGTTTAAAAAGAGGACGTACATATACAGTGGGGGGTCCGTAAGTGGTTAATGACTTATTAAAGGTCACCAAAGGTCACACAGCCCCCCTACAACCCCAAATGACACAAAACTGGTCTCGTTGGTTAGTGCTACGTTTGTGCTGTTTTGTGCTGCTATTATTTCCGTTCTATCTTTTATCGTTTTTGCGTTATTAATGATTTATTAAAGGTCACCAAAGGTCACACAGCCCCCCTACAACCCCAAAATGACACAAAACTGGTCTCGTTGGTTAGTGCTATGTTTGTGCTGTTTTGTGCTGCAATTTTTTTTATTTGTGCTGTTATGGTTTTAAAGTTATAACTGTTTATTTATTTTTTCAAACCCCACTCACTTTGCCCACCTTACAATCAGCACAAATAAAAACTCAAGTGTGTTTCTTTAGTGCTATGTTTGTGCTGTTTTGTGCTGTTTAAATTTCCTTTCTATCTTTTATCGTTTTTGCGTTATTAATGACTTATTAAAGGTCACCAAAGGTCACACAGCCCCCCTACAACGCCCAAATGACACAAAACTGGTCTTGTTGGTTAGTGCTACGTTTGTGCTGTTTTGTGCTGTTATTATTTCCGTTCTATCTTTTATCGTTTTTGCGTTATTAATGATTTATTAAAGGTCACCAAAGGTCACACAGCCCCCCTACAACGCCCAAATGACACGAAACTGGTCTCGTTGGTTAGTGCTACGTTTGTGCTGTTTTGTGCTGCAATTTTTTTTATTTGTGCTGTTATGGTTTTAAAGTTATAACAGTTTATGTATTTTTTTCAAACCCCACTCACTTTGCCCACCTTACAATCAGCACAAATAAAAACTCAAGTGTGTTTCTTTAGTGCTATGTTTGTGCTGTTTTGTGCTGTTTAAATTTCCTTTCTATCTTTTATCGTTTTGCGTTATTAATGATTTATTAAAGGTCACCAAAGGTCACACAGCCCCCCTACAACGCCCAAATGACGCAAAACTGGTCTTGTTGGTTAGTGCTACACTTGTGCTGGTTTGTGCTGCTAAAAAATTTATTTGTGCTGTTATGGTTTTTAAGTTATAACAGTTTTTTGGTTCTTTTCAAACCCCACTCACTTTGCCCCCCCCCCCCGTACAATCTGCACAAATAAAAACTCAAATGTTTTAGTGCTATGTTTGTGCTGCTAATATTTTTATTTGTGCTGCTATGGTTTTTAAGATATAACAGCTTGTTTTTATTTCATAACAACCCACTCACTTTGCACCCCATGTTATTAAATCTTAAAAACAAACATACTATTTGTTAGTGCTACGTTTGTGCTTTTTTGTGCCATAAAAATACAAATTTGTGCTGCTTTTATTTTTAAGATATAAGCAATTTGTTTTTTCCAGACAATGACACCACCCTGCCCTCCTGTCCCATACCTGGTTAGTGATCTCCTGGTTAGACAGCAGCAATTGGAGCACAGCGAGGTATGGGTGCCTGTGATAAGTCCAGTAGACTGTGTGGTGGCAGCAGAACCAACGAGACCAGTTTTGTGTCCTTTCGGGGTGGTAGGGGGGCTGTGTGACCTTTGGTGACCTTTAATAAATCATTAATAACACAAAAACAATAAAAGATAGAACATAAATTTTAGCAGCACAAAACAGCACAAACGTAGCACTAACCAACGAGACCAGTTTTGTGTCATTTGGGTGTTGTGGGTGGTTGAGTGACCTTTGGTGACCTTAACGATATAAGATAGAAAGAAAATTTAAACAGCACAAACGCAGCACTAAAGAAACACACTTGAGTTTTTATTTGTGCTGATTGTACGGGTGGACAAAGTGAGTGGGGTTTGAAAAAACAAATAAACTGTTATAACTTAAAAACCATAACAGCACAAATAAAATTGTTAGCAGCACAAACCAGCACAAATGTAGCACTAACCAACAAGACCAGTTTTGTGTCATTTGGGCTTTGTAGGGGGGCTGTGTGACCTTTGGTGACCTTTAATAAATCATTAATAACACAAAACGATAAAAGATAGAACATGAATATTAGCAGCACAAAACAGCACAAACGTAGCACTAACCAACGAGACCAGTTTTGTGTCATTTTGGCATTGTAGGGGGGCTGTTTGACCTTTGGTGACCTTTAATAAATTATTAATAACGCAAAAACGATAAAAGATAGAAAGGAAGTTTAAACAGCACAAACATAGCACTAAAGAAACACACTTGAGTTTTTATTTGTGCTGATTGTAAGGTGGGCAAAGTGAGTGGGGTTTGAAAAAATAAATAAACTGTTATAACTTTAAAACCATAACAGCACAAATAAAAAAAATTGCAGCACAAAACAGCACAAACGTAGCACTAACCAACGAGACCAGTTTTGTGTCATTTTGGGGTTGTAGGGGGGCTGTGTGACCTTTGGTGACCTTTAATAAATCATTAATAACGCAAAAACGATAAAAGATAGAACGGAAATAATAGCAGCACAAAACAGCACAAACGTAGCACTAACCAACGAGACCAGTTTCGTGTCATTTGGGCGTTGTAGGGGGGCTGTGTGACCTTTGGTGACCTTTAATAAGTCATTAATAACGCAAAAACGATAAAAGTTAGAACGGAAATATTAGCAGCACAAAACAGCACAAACGTAGCACTAACCAACAAGACCAGTTTTGTGTCATTTGGGGTTGTAGGGGGGCTGTGTGATGTCATAGTCTGGAAAAAACAATTGCTAATATCTTCAAAATAAAAGCAGCACAAACGTAAATTTTTGCGGCACAAAACAGCACAAACGTAGCACTAAAGAAACACATTTGAGTTTTTATTTGTGCTGATTGTAGGGGGGCCAGCTTCGCTGAGCTCTTTCCACAGATTCTCGATTGGATTCAGGTCTGGACTTTGACTTGGCCATTCTAACACCTGGATATGTTTATTTGTGAACCATTCCATTGTAGATTTATGTTTTGGATCATTGTCTTGTTGGACGACTAATCTCCGTCCCAGTCTCAGGTCTTTTGCAGACTCCATCAGGTTTTCTTCCAGAATGGTCCTGTATTTGGCTCCATCCATCTTCCCATCAATTTTAACCATCTTCCCTGTCCCTGCTAAAGAAAAGCAGGCCCAAACCATGATGCTGCCACCACCATGTTTGACAGTGGGGATGGTGTGTTCAGGGTGATGAGCTGTGTTGCTTTTACACCAAACATAACGTTTTGCATTGTTGCCAAAAAGTTTGGTTTTGGTTTCATCTGACCAGAGCACCTTCTTCCACATGTTTGGTGTGGCTTGTGGCAAACTTTAAACAACACTTTTTATGGATATCTTTAAGAAATGGCTTTCTTCTTGCCACTCTTCCATAAAGGCCAGATTTGTGCAGTATATGATTGATTGTTGTCCTATGGACAGAGTCTCCCACCTCAGCTGTAGATCTCTGCAGTTCATCCAGAGTGATCATGGGCCTCTTGGCTGCATCTCTGATCAGTCTTCTCCTTGTATGAGCTGAAAGTTGAGGGACGGCCAGGTCTTCATAGATTTGCAGTGGTCTGATACTCCCATTTCAATATTATCACTTGCACAGTGCTCCTTGGGATGTTTAAAGCTTGGAAAATCTTTTTGTATCCAAATCCGGCTTTAAACTTCTCCAACAGTATCTCGGAACTGCCTGGTGTGTTCCTTGTTCTTCATGATGCTCTCTGCGCTTTAAACGGACCTCTGAGACTATCACAGTGCAGGTGCATTTATACGAAGACTTGATTACACACAGGTGGATTCTATTTATCATCATTAGTCATTTAGGTCAACATTGGATCATTCAGAGATCCTCACTGAACTTCTGGAGAGAGTTTGCTGCACTGAAAGTAAGGGGGCTGAATAATTTTGCACGCCCAATTTTTCAGTTTTTTATTTATTAAAGTTTGAAATATCCAATAAATTTCGTTCCACTTCATGATTTGTGTCCCACTTGTTGTTGATTCTTCAAAAAAATTTACAGTTTTAAACCTTTATGTTTGAAGCCTGAAATGTGGCAAAAGGTCGCAAAGTTCAAGGGGGCGAATACTTTCGCAAGGCACTGTATAAACCTCCTCCCTATTGAGCCTGAGTGGCCCACATAGTTTTCTCAGGTCACAGCTTCCCTGATGAAGTACCAAGCTAGAGTGGACATGTGATGATGCAGCAGGACTGGAAGCTTGATCAGATATTGCATTGGACCTCATACCGAACTGCATGGCACCACAAAGTTTATTTTATTTTAATTGGTGTCAGCATATTTTAATCTGATTTGCTTTAAGTCCGTGGCCTGGAGTCAGTTTTGTGGACCCTACTATAGTAGTTGACTATAGCTATTAAAAGATTGCTGAATTGCTTCTCAGTTGATTGCAGGCTCGCATACATGTTTTCTGACTGGTTCCCTAGTTTGTGCTTTGTGGGCATACTATTTCTTTTTGGTTAATGCATGAACTGTCTGACTCAGCACGTCATATCTGATTTAGATCTGAACAAAGTAAATTCGTCCTTGGCTCCAAATATGAGACTGGATTTCTGAATGAGCTGGTCTGTCAGTCAACAAGATGTAATGGAGAGAATACAGAAAATATAGTCACACAACCTGTGATTGGGGCTTTTTATTGGGTTTACTAGATGATATTCTCTTATAGCAGGGGTCTCCAAACTTTCTAAACAAAGGGCCAGTTTACGGTCCTTCAGACTTTAGGGGGGGGGGGGCAGACTAGGGCCATTGGGAGTAAAAAATGTCCAGGTTTCCAGTGGGAGTAAATACCCTATCTTTGGTAACAGTGGAAGGACTAGTGCAGTGCCCCATTGTTGGTGTTAATGGAAAGAATTGATGGTGTCAGTTGGAGGAATAGTGCCCCATTGGTGTCCGTAACAAGAATTATGCCCCATTTAAATTGGATGGAATAGTGCCCCAAGGGCCGCATGAAAGCAAGCAAAGGGCCACTGTTTGGAGACCCCTGTCTTATAGGTAAAGTAGACAATTGCTAATCTAGTTGGCTAGAGGTTTTGATTTTAAAAACTCCTATTCATCCATTTGTTCAAATGCTTATTTTTTAAGGACACGATGGCTGAAACGGTGGAAATCAGCAATTTGGGGGTGGCAAGCAAGAAGCCTGTTATAGATGGTGATAACGTAATTCTGGAATATACAAATGGATCTGCATGTATCGACATGGAAGGAAACCGGACAACCTATTCTTCAGTAATACATCTTTCTTGCAAGAAAGGCGCTACGGTAAGTGTTTGTGCTCCAGGGAAAAGTTACCGTCGGCTAACGGAAAGCTCCCGATCATGTGACCGCTGTAACAGCCAATCATGGCAGTCACATGACCTTATGCCCCGCCTAGCATTCTAATGCCGTTACGGGGCTGGCAGGCGCCGGCTGTAAGGGGTCAAGAGAAGAGGAATTTGAGCTTGGTGTTACTAAACAGTAAAAATCAGTCTGTATATGCAGTAAAGCATACTTGTTGTACTCACTAAGAGGATTTAGTTTGCATTTGTAGCGCTATACAAGTTACTCACTCACCTAAGTGTTTAATCTTCTGCATTGTGTAAAAAGGCTGCTTGATCCTGTCACCTCTGATCCTCCCTTTCTTCCAGAGTCCCCAATATATTTCCTGATAGAACAGAGGCCAGGGGATAAGCTGCACATGCTCAATTTGGTGTGTATTGCTAGAGATTTTTTTTCCCCCTTTTTTTTTGTTTGTTTTTTTCTTTTGGGAGAGTGCATTTGATCTGCACTGTTCAGACAGAGGGTCAGGGGTCCTGCATTCTTACAGGACAATCAGGGAAGAATGAAAACTCCTCTTACAAGCTTTAACCGGACACTGGTAGACTGCTTTATACTGCTGATAAAAAAAAAAGGTATTTAGCAGTTTATGTTTACTAAAGCTATTGTATTTTCATGTTCTGTGTATTGTGGGAGACCGGATATAGTGAATACAGGGTCCTGGGCTTAGTAACACTTTAACTGTAAATTCCATATCTTGGATTAAAGAACAGAACATAGGCCACCCTCCCTTTCCATTCCTTGTTAACAGAGCAGATAGCAGTGACTGACAGTTACCAGCTCTCTGTTTAGGGAGCCCTGGGAACCGAGTGATTGGCGTTTTTTTTTATCGCTCGGGTTCTAAGTTTTGGAGCCGGCAGGTGACAGATGCAGCATCGGAACGATGCTGCATCCACCTAGGCTATTATAATATTGGAAAAAAATAAATAAATCCCACACTTCTCTCTTAATGCATATAGGTTAAAAAAATTAAAATAAAAACATTTGAGTTCAGAACCACTTTAATACTGGATAGGAAATGAGTAGTTTGGAGGCACACAGTGGAAAATGGAAGAAGAGGAAATTAAGAGGAACATAGTTTTCCACCAATGCCATATAGATAAATAGATGTGGGACAACTGGCATTTCATTTTTTATTTTATTTTTTTTGTGAAAGTTTTCATGGGATCTTTAAAGGAATTGTAAAGGCAAAATGTTTATCGTAAGGCATTAAGATAAAAACAACCTGTGTGTAGCAGCCCCCTCTCTGTCCAGCGATGTCCACGATTCCCTCGGCCGTCTGGGCCTCTCCTCCTGATGGCCTGAGACACAGCAGCGGCACCATTGGCTCCCGCAGCTGTCAATCAAAGTCAGTTAGCCAATCAGAGTGAATGGACACACAGAGCTGTAGCTCGGCTTGGGTGCCCCCACAACAAGCTTCTTCCTGTGGGAACACTTGAGAGGAGGGAGGGGCCAGGAGCACTGAAGAGAGACCTGAGAAGAGGAGGATTGGGGCTGCTCTGTGCAAAACCAACTGCAACAGAGCAGGTAAGTATAATATGTAATGTTTGTTTTATTTTTAAAAAGACTTTACAATCACTTCAACACAATGCTGTGTAGTTGTATGTGAATCTTTATACAATAAATGAATGCATGCCTAAAATAAGTCCTTTTTTTTTTTTTTGTAGAGTTTAAGTCCAATTTTTGTTGCAGTTGCAAATTGTGTCGCTACGTTTATATGGTACACTGAAGCTGCTTGTCCTGTTAAGGCAACACATGGAAAAGTAAGTTAATGGAACATTATTATGGATTCCTGTATTGATTGATTCCAGGCCTATCTACCATAACTCACTGATGTTTTTGCTTGCAGGAGTGTAAAGTGGAAAACCCAAACACAGGATTTGTTTATAATTTAGAATCTTTGAGGAATCAGTCTGGATATGTTGCTAAAGGAAATGGTAAAACTTTCAAGGTAAAGAGCCAGAGTTCTAAATGGCTGGATTTTCATATATAATCAAAAAGAAGTATATGTGAATGTTGGCAGATTTAAAGGGTCTACTAATGTAAAGCATACATATTCCCAGATAAGTATAAGAGAACATAAATAATAGAATCTGTCCTACTGCAATACAACTGTTTGGCCTTGTGGGGTCATTGCTTAAAGGGTCACTAAAGGAATTTGATATTTTTTTAGTTAAATAGCTTCCTTTACCTTACTGCAGTCCTGGTTTCATGTCCTAATTGTTCCTTTTTGCTTTGATGTTGCTGTAATTCCTCTCTGTTCTGGACACTTCCTGGTTGTCTGTTTCCTGATCACCACAGTACTGGGAGATTTCTCACTAATCAAGGAGGTGTGATTACTGTGTGTCAGCACCAATCCAGTTTCGTTTTACAATCCATCACTGCCCTCTATTGGCTCTCTGGCTCTGTACATCAGAGAACCAGGAAACAACAGCAAAAACGAAACTAAACTGTAGATTTTTTTATCTATTTTTAATCATTTTTAAAAGGAATCAGTTAACTATTATGTCTCTATACCCTGTAAACAGTCATTTCAGATAAAAAAAATGTTTTCCTTTAATGGGAATATACAGTCTTTTCAGTGTTTTTCTTTGATGTATATGCCAAAGTGAGCTGTTTCCTAAATTGTGTGCCACAGATTCCCACAAATGGCACCAGCTTCTGCTTGATGGGCACTAAAGCTCTGCTACGTTTGTATGCTGTTAAATAAACCTTGTGTGCGCATGAGCCAAAGATTTGTGGCTTAGAAACACACAAGGGGTTATTTACTAAAGGAAAATCCACTTTGCACTACAAGTGGAAAGTGCACTTGAAATTGCACTGAAAGTGCACTTGGAAGTCCAGTCGCTGTAGATCCAAGGGGGACATGCAAGGAAAATAAAAAAAAACAGAATTTTAGCTTGCACATGATTGGATGATGAAATCAGCAGAGCTTCCCCTCATTTCAGATCTACCCCTTAGATTTACAGCGACTGCACTTCCAAGTGCAATTTCCAGTGCACTTTGCACTTGTAGTTTGCACTTGTAGTGCAAAGGGGATTTGCCTTTAGTAAATAACCCCCACAGTTTTCTGAGATAGCTTTGAAGTAGCAATCCCCAGGAAGGTGAGAATTGTAATTATTTATTTTATCATTTTTTTTATGTGCAGTTAGTGTTACTAAACTCGCAACAGTAAAATCAGTTTGTATTTGCAGTTAAGCATGCTGGTTATACTCACTTTGGAACATAAGGGGTTATTACTCTGTGTTGTGTATAAATGCTGTTGGATCCTGTCTTCTCTGATCCTCCCCTTCTTCCACTGTCCCCAATCCATCTCCTGATATGACCAAGCCTTTGCACCTGCTCAGTTCGGTGTGTATTGCTGGAGTTTTTTTTTTGGAGAGAGCATGGGATTAGCACAGGGCCGATCGCCACTGTCCAGAGGGCCGGGGGTTCAGCAGCCTCATAGGACAGTCGGAGGAGAATGAAAACTCCTCCTACAAGCCTTCAGACACTGATAAAAGAATGCTATATACTGCTGAGAAAAGGTATTTAGCAGTTTATATTTACTAAAATAATTACATTTCCATGCTCTGTGTACTGTGGGAGGTCAGATATAGCAAATGCAGGGTCCAACAAGTGGAGAGACTTTATCTGCTCACTCAGCTGTCAAAAGAAAATATAGGGGCAGTCTGACAAGTTTTTAACAGGAAATATTGTAACTAATGCTTCCTTCTTGGATCAAAGGTATAAACTTCTGTGTGTGTGTGTAAAGAAAAATCCGCCAAGTTTTTAACATGAAACGTTGTAACGAACTTCCTTCTTAGATCAAACTGTAAATGCAGGAAGTTTAACCACTTAAAGTCCAAATCTCTTTCTGAGGTTTGTTTGTTTTTTTAAGTTAAAATCAATATTGTTTGCTAGAAAATTACTTGGAAACCCCAAACATTAAATATATTTTAGCGGAGACCCTAGGGAATAAAATGGCAATTGCTGCAATTTTTTTGTCACACTGTATTTGCCCAGCGGTCTTTCAAATGCAGTTTTTTGGGAACAAATACACTTCAATGATTTCAAATTTTTTTGCTTTAAGGTGAAAGATGTTACGCCACGAGAATCGTGATCTATCTTCTAAGCAAAGAAATCTTGATTCTCATTTTAGCCAGAATCGTGCAGCTCTGGTATATAATGAGTTTGGCAATTCTAGAGAAATGCTTAATTAATGCATTACAATTTAACTAAACTCATTGGAATTAAAGCTGAGGTCCACCTAAAGAAAATATTAAAAGCCAGCGGCTACAAATACTGCAGCTGCTGACTTTTAATAAACGGGCACTTACCTGTCCAGGGTGCCTGCGATGCCGAAGCCGAGCAATCGCTTATCTGAAAAGCGGAGTTTCGCTTTTTGTTTGGTCCTCTGCTTTAAATGTATTGGAGATTTAAGTTAACTAAAATATGACTAAAACTAAAATGGCATTTTAGTCAAATGAGTATGAATATTACTAAATCAAAATCTGACATCAAAATTAACACAGACCGCCAACACATGCTTCCATCTGAAGTGACCTGCTTATCTTGGGCTGCCAATACAGCGACTTACTCATCTTGTATCCTAACAGAAGTGTGACATCATTTTGGCCAAAGAATGTTCTTATATTGTTATAGTGCTTGTCATTCAGCATTTTTTTTTTCTGTGTTCTTATGGCATTTTATTTTTAAAACCTTCGTCATTTATTTGTTCACTAGCTGAATATATGTGGCCCGGTCGAGGAGTGTGGTTCTGCAGCAGCTGGCTGCGAACTTGAAAACGGCGTGGTATCTAGACCAGTCCAGATAAGCCAGTCACTGGATCTTTCCTCAGATTTCATCTCCCTTACCTATCATGGAGCCCTTCATAAAGAAACTGGTAAGGGGAATGATCATACAATTGCCATTCATTCTTGTTGACATCGTTGGTGAGGGGTGCATATAGTAAAAGTCTCTCTTTTGTATAATATACTGTGGGAATATCTCACTACTAGAATGGAAGTAGATATTGGGCTACACAGTACTTCAGCATCTTCCCGTTATTCTCCCAGTAGGCATCATGAATGTTCTTGTTTTAAGAAATTCCGATTTTCAGAGCATATATAAACACAACAATATAATATATTGCATCCTCGGATGTATTGGCTGCATTCGTTTAATTTTTGCAAGTTCTATTTCCTATTTTGTTCTTAATGATCCTGCCAGCCAGTCATGACATCGCTTCTGGGTTACTAGATCTTTCCCTCCTTCCCTATTCCTCCCCCTTTTTGTTTTTGCTTTTGTTTTGCAAAGAGATAATATTTAAATATTTATTTTCCGTTCATGGCCGAACACAGCAGCAATTGACCTTAGGGTATTATCCTCCCTTTTAGGAGATTGACTAGGCAGAAACAACAGCATGTTAAGTGTTAAACACTCCACACAGTACAGTACCTCCCAGGGGGCGGTTCCCCCGGGTACATCCCCCACACTCTACAGCCCCAGTTTTTTTCTGCCTAGCAAGGAGATCACATGGCTCCTCTGGGCCCATGTGCTCTGAGGCTTTTTATTTTTTTGCAATTTTCTTGCTTTTCTTTTTTGTTTTTCCTGCATTTTTGGATCCTGAGATCTACAATCAACTGCCGACTGGGTGACAGGCTGGATCCTCGATCCTTGTAGTTCCCCCAAGTTCGGCCATCGAGCGTGTGCCCGCCTTTAGCTACGCGCTGGGCAGTCCACGACATGCCCCGTTGCTCCAGGGGTGGCTGGTGAGCTATACGCTCCAGGGCACACATATGACCGTGCTCTATGTCCGTGTCACAGTGTGCCGGGCCGACAGCCATGCTGTAACTGCGCAGACATTGGTTCTATCCGGGATGCCTCCAGCCGGTGGTCGCAGGACGGGTAAGTAGCAGTCCCCTTGCTTTGGCATGGTGGTGCGGCTGGTGCATTCCTGGGGAGGTCGATTGGGGGTCCGCCCTGCTTTCCTCTCTCCCTTTCTTTCCCTTCTTTCCCCATGTTCTGGGTGGCGGGGTCGGCCGTGAGGTGGGGGGTCCGCCTGGGGGACTCTATCCAGTGGATGGGGGCTGTGTCTGCTTAGGGGGTGCTGTTTTGCTGCCGTGTGTGCGGGGGGCCTGCCTGGGGGTCCCGGGTGTTTGCACTGTGTTCACTATATGTGTGTGTTTTTTACTGTGTAATCGTGACCGCCATTTTGGCGGTGCCGGGCGCCTTTATTAGAGTTCGGTGGGCATTTTCTTGTAGCCCGCATGCTTTTTTTGCATGTCGGTGGCCATTTTGGATTCGGTTTTTGCCTCTAGTGGCTAAAATAACGGCGCAAACGGCTCCAGCACACTTCCTGAGGGACGGCTCATCACAGAGTAGCGCTCTGGAGCAGACCGCAGCATACAGGCCTGGTCAGGTGGTGAGTCCTCTGGGGGGTCCCCTGTTCTCTGCTGCGGCCGGGAGGGTGGCCTGTGGGTCTTGCCTTGCAGTCCAAGGGTGGCATTAGGGTGGGTCAGCATGGCGTCCGAACCGGATGCTTCTCCCCCAGACATGCCAGTGTTAACCCTTAGTGCCCCCTGTACCTGCGGCCTCTGTGGATGCTATGACGGCAGTCCTAGAGGCATTTGTTGCCAGGATTGAAGCAGCGCGTGGCCAGAGGGGGGTAAAAAGCACCCCCTACCCCCGCCTTCTTCTGGGGATGCCTCTGACACAGAATCGGGCCCAGCTACTGCTCCCGGCCCTGGTTCCGAGGTGTCAAAGGATGCAGGCCTAGTCCACACGGACAGTGAGGATGACTCTGCATCAGGGTCAGCACATGATAGGGCTCTAGTTGGAGCTCTTATTACTGCGGTGTGGGATACTCAAAAAATTGAGGATTCGGCGGAGACATCAGAGATGTCGGTCCCTTTTGGGTTACGCTAGCCGGCCCACACTGCGAAAGTGTTTCCTTGTGTTTCTTATCTGGAAAGGTTTATGTACAAGGAATGGGATCGGCAGTAAAAGTTTTTTTTTTTTCTGTTCCAAAATGCTTTGCGGTCCGTTATCCTTTTGAGGAGGATTTCCTGAAAAAATGGACCTCTCCTCTGTCAGTGGATCCCCCTGTGTCCAGACTGAAGAAGGCTACCACGTTACCTTTGGAAGGGGCTCTAACTTTCAAGGACCCCGCAGATAGTAGAGCTGAGGCTGTGGCACGCTCCATGTTCACAGTGGTGGGGTCGGCGGTGAGACCGGTCTTGGCCGGGGCTCTAGTGTCACAGACACTTACTGAACGGGCAAAGTTGTTGCTTCAGGAGTTGGAGGAGCATCATGCCCCTCCGGACTGTGTGGCGCTGGCCGACCAGTTGGTGCAGGGCCTAAAATGTGTCTGTGAGTCAGCCCTGGGTACGCTTCCTTTGCTCTCCAGGGCCTCCGCCTACGCGGTGGAGTTGCGCCGCCTTGTCTGGCTGAAGTGTTTGTCTGCAGACCAGTCTTCTAAGAAGGCCTTGGTGGACTTACCCTTTAAGGGTGAACGGCTTTTTGGGGCTTCTCTAGATGACATTATCAAAGATGCCACGGGAGGTAAGTGCTCCCACAATCTGATAAGGAGCCTCGCCGTAGGCAGGGGCCCTCCTTTACCGCCCCCAAGCATTTTTTTCGTCTGCCCGGTGCGGTAGCTAAACGTTCCCAGGGCGCTAAGGCGCCCACTGAAGGGCAGAAAGCGCCCCTGCTTCCGCAAGCCCAACAAGCCTGCGGAAAAACCTGCTTCCGCATGAAGTTCTGCCCCCGCACGTCTCTCGGGTGGGGGGGGGGGGATGCGGCTCGGTGGAGGTCTCTTCTTTCCGACCGGTGGGTTTGCGAAGTAGTTTCCTCGGGGTACAAGAGAGAGTTTCTCTCTTGTCTGCCAAACAGATTTTTTCCTTCCAACCTCCAGCTTCTTCCGGGTCGTCGGGAGGCCCTGTTTGGGGCTGGTCAGGGGAGTAATCGTGACGGTTCCTTTACTGGAACGGTTTCAGGGGTTTTACTCCAATCTGTTTGTATTCCCCAAAAAGGAAGGGGTCCGTCCAATCCTGGATATCAAGGCCCTCAACTGTTTTGTCAAAGTGCACAAGTTCAGGATGGAGTCAGTTCGCTCTGTAGTGGCGGCACTCCATCAAGGGGATTTCCTGGCGTCCTTGGATATCAAGGACGCGTAATTGCATATCCCCATATGTGCAAAGCACCAGAGATTTCTGCGCTTTGGGGTCGGGGAGGACCACTTTCAATTTGTGGCTCTCCCTTTCGGCCTGGCTTCGGCGCCAAGGGTTTTCACCAAGGTGCTCGCTCCTATTTTGGCCCTGCTGAGGCAGCGCTGGATTGCTATTGTAGGATACCTGGACGAATTTCTTCTGAGAGCTTCTTCAAGCTCAGAGTTAGAGGTGGATGTGTCTATCACCTGCCTCCGGGAATTCGGTTGGCTGCTAAATGCTCAAAAGTCGGTGTTGGTACCGCCTCAGCGCCTGGAATACCTGGGGTTGGTCCTGGATTCCTCGGAGGCGAGAGTTTTTCTTCCCACTGAGAAACTACAGACACTGCGGTGAGGCGGTTGGCGACCCAGAAGTGGTCGTCGCGTCGCTTTTGCATGCGAGTTCTGGGTCTGATGGTGGCATCCTTAAAGGCGGTTCCGTATGCTCAATTTTACACTCGAGTGTTGGAGAGAAATTCTGTTGCGTTGGGACAAGCTCCCTTCGTCTCTGGATTACCAAGTCCGGGTGAGTCGCCTGGTCAGGTCCTCTCTAGTGTGGTGGCTGACATCTCCGGTACTTCGGGCCGAGAAGTCGTTCCTGCCATACCGCTGGATGGTGGTCACAACGGATGCCAGTCTCTCCGGCTGGGGGGGGAGTCTGGGGTGTTCAGTCAGCCCAGGGGCACTGGACTCAGGAAGAGTCCTGCCTGCCAATCAATGTCCTGGAACTCCAGGCAATCAGGCTGTGCCTCTCTAAGTGGTCTCTGAGACTGCAGGGTCGCCCGGTCAGGATTCAGTCGGACAACGCCACGGCTCTTTCGGCCGTTTACATTCCGGGCGTACAGAACTGGCAGGCGAACTACCTAAGTCGCCAAACGCTAGACCAAAGAGAATGGTCGCTACACCCAGATGTGTTTCAGAGTCTGTGTCTGAAATGGGGCATTCCAGACGTGGATCTTCTGGCGTCCCGACTTAATCGGAAGGTGTCACGGTTCGTGGCCAGGTCCGAGGGGATACCAACAATCCTAATTGCTCCTGATTGGCCTCGTCGTCCCTGGTACTCGGATCTGGTGTGTCTGGTGGCAGATGTTCTGTGGCGCCTGCCATTGCGAGAGGATCTTCTGTCGCAGGGTCCTATCTTTCATCCTGCTTTACAGTCGTTGGCTTTAACGCCGTGGCTATTGAGAGCCACGTGCTGAGGGAGCGGGGTCTGTCGGATTCGGTAATCTCGACCATGCTGTGAGCACGGAAGTCTACTTCCCGGAAGATTTACCATCGTATGTGGAAGGTTTACATCTCTGTGTGAGGAGATGAATTTGCACCACCGTACATACGTGATGTCCCAGATTCTGCTGTTCTTACAGCGTGGAGTGGATCAGGCTCTCGCCTTAAGTACGATTTAAGGGGCAGATTTCGGCCTTGGCTGTTTTCTTTCAGCGACCGTTGGCGGCGTACTCTCTGGTGCGTACGTTTGTGTAGGGGGTTCGGCATGTGGCCCCTCCTGTGCGTCCTCCGCTGCCTCCGTGGGACTTGAATTTAGTCCTCTCGGTGCTTTAAAAACCTCCGTTTGAGGGCATTAGGGAAATCCCTTTATTGACTCTTTCCCAGAAGGTGGTTTTTCTGGTGGCAATCACATCGGTCAGACGGGTGTCTGAATTGGCGGCCTTGTCTTGCAAGGCTCCTTACTTGGTCATCCACAGGGATAAGGTGGTGCTGCGTCCGCAGCCGTCGTTCCTTCCTAAGGTTGTTTCGGCCTTTCACATTAATGAGGACATTGTCCTTCCATCCTTGTGTCCTCGGCCGGCGAACCCAAAAGAGGCTGCGTTGCATTCCTTGGATGTGGTTCGAGCCTTACGGGTGTACCTGTCTACTACGGCTCCGTTTCGGAGGTCGGATTCACTGTTCGTGTCGGTGACTGGTCCTAAGAAGGGTCTGGCGGTCTCGTCGGCCACCATTTCTAGGTGAATCAGGCAGGTCGTGCTTCAGGCCTATGCCTTAAAGGGGCGGGCGCCTCCCTTCCCGGTTACGGCGCATTCGACCAGGGTGATTGGTGCTTCTTGGGCTTTCCGCCATCAAGCATCTGCTTTTACAGGTGTGTAAGGCAGCGACCTGGTCGTCGGTCCACACCTTCTCAAAGTTTTACAAGGTGGATGTGAGTGCATCTTCGGATGCCTCCTTCAGCCGCAAGGTTTTTGCAGGCGGCTGTTTAAGGTTGAAGTTCCTCCGTTGAGGACCTCTGGTTTGTTTGGAGTGATGTTGGTTTGCTGTGTTTTCCCACCCCTCGATTTTTTGACACTACTTGGGGACGTCCCTAAGGTCACCGTAAAATCCATTTCTCTGAGTTCATGGACGAACACAGCACCCACTCCTCCTTTGTACTGCTTGTTACGAACTGGGGCTGCAGAGCAGAGTGTGGGGGATGTACCCGGGGGAACCACTCCCTGGGAGGTACTGTACTGTGTGGAGTGTTTAACACTTAACATGCTGTTTTTTTTCTGCCTAGTCAATCTCCTAAAAGGGAGGATAATACCCCAAGGTCAATTGCTGCTGTGTCCGTCCATGAACTCCGAGAAATGGATTTTATGGTGAGTACAAAAATCCTATTTGTTGTTTTTGAGTTGTTTCTTTTTTCTTTCTGTAAGAGCTAAAATGCCTGACTAAATATATTTTTTATGTGTTTTGAAATGGCAATAAAAAGTAATTTTAAATAATAATAATAAAAAAAAAAAAAATACTACATCTGAGACCCGAACAAAGCAGATATAGTCTTTTTTCGGCTCTCCGGCCAGCCGGCAGAAGTTCCGGCTTGTTGCTCAAGCCTCCCGGTGGGACGGGAGACTCGGGCGAAGCGGTCCCCTCCCGCTGCTTCTGATAACTGAGCAGCTGCTTTGTCTCATGGGTTGTTATTACAATAAAGCAGACCGTCCGCTCTAAAGAACAGTACTGGGGTGATGCCTGCAGCTGCAAGCATCACCCTGGTACAGCCCCTTAAAGCAATCGATTTTTACAGCTGAAAAACCCCTCTCAAAAAAAAACATCACTGCCAAAAAATGCTGATAACAGCCTATGTGTGCATGGACACATAAGATGACATCCTGGGGAGTTTACTGGCTGCAGAGAGAAACGCCTGAAGTCAAAAACATCCAGTGTGCACGAGGCCTTTATGGTTGACTTTCAGTTGACTTATAGAGAAGGTGGTGTTGGCAGTTCAGAGAAAACGCAGAGAAAACTCAATTAATTGTTTAATACTGTATCTATTTTTCAGGCCAAGGGGATACGTTTACAATAAACTTTGCGTGCAATGATGATCTATATCCTGGTGAACTCAGCTTTTTAAGACAGGAAATAAACTCTCAAACTGATCTCTACCACACATTTTTTGATTTTAAAACTGCAATGGCTTGCTCCCCATCTCTAGTGGATTGTCAGGTTGCAGGTAAGTACTTGCATTTCTGTATATTGTGGGTTGTTTTATTTTAATTTTTTTTATTTTATTTTTCTTGTTCCTTTTTTAATATAAATTTATATATTTTTTCCTTTTTCTAGATACTGCAGGGAATGAATATGATTTAAGTGACCTTAGTCGGGATAATGAACCTTGGATAGCTATAGATACATCCGACAGTGCAAAAAATAGAACATTTTACCTCAATGTTTGCAAGCCTCTTCCCTACATTCGAGGATGCCCAGGTAAGGTTTTGGGCCAACATCTGCTTCTTTTTTCAGTTGTAAAGCTTAGCACCTATCTCTGCGCAGCTCACCTGTGAATTACATTAGTTCTGGGGAAGACCAACTGAGCCTATTTAGACTGACTGCAGTCAATGGGGAAGTTGTTACCTCAGAGCTAGCATGTGGCCTATGAGTTGGAAAATTAAGCTTCTGAAACAGGTGTGTTTAGCATTCTCACTGGTTTGATGTACACGTAATTACACAGTGCTAAAATAAAATGTTGTATAGCAACAATAATACATCTAATAAATCACAGTCTTACTGCTGAACTACAATATGTATAAAAGATCTCCATTTGATCACCATTTAATAACATTTTGTTATTCAGCACTGTGCTAATTCAACTGACAATTGCACTGCCATGCAACCCTGTACGCAAAATACTATAATTTTTTTTATTTTTCACACAAATAGCTTTCTTTTGGTGGTATTTAATCACCACTGTTTTTTTTTTATTTTATTTTTTTTGGGGGGGGGGGGAAATATTTTCTGTTTATAAAACATATCCAATAATAAAAAAATATATCACATTTCTTCATAAATTTTAGGCCAAAATTTATTCTGCTACATGTCTGGTAAAATATCCCAATAAGTGCATATTAATTGGCTTGTATGAAAGTTATAACGTCTACAAGCGATGGTATACTGTATATACCAGAATTTACGTAGCTATAGACACTATACTGTAATGGCAGTTATCAGCGACTTATAGTGTCACTATGATAGTGTGGAGGGCAATCTGGCACCATCACACTGGCTGGGAGGATCACTAAATGATTGCTGGTGACACTAATTCAGTGATCAGTGAGACTATACTCTGACACTGTACTAATGACACTGTCTGGGAAGAGGTTAAAGCGTTTGTACAGGAAATTTTTTCGTTTAAAATAACAAACATGTTATACTTACCTCCACTGTGCAGTTCATTTTGCACAGAGTGGCCCCGATCGTCCTGTTCTGGGGTCCCTCGGCGGCTGTCTCTGGACCTCCCCGCAATTAGTAACCACAGTCATGCGAGAGCTCGCATGGTGGTCACTAATTGCGGGCGCGCTCCCGTGATACAGCGAGCGGCCATAGCCGCTCACTGTATCACTCGGCCCCGCCCCTTTGGCGCGCCGTGTCACTGGATGTGATTGACAGCAGTGCCAGCCAATGGCTGCGCTGCTCTCAATCCCATGCGCTCTAGCCAATCAGTGGCCAGGCTGAGCGGCGAAGAGGATCTCGGGACCGCGCGGGACTTTCGAGGGGTCAGGTAAGTATAACGGGGGCGGGGAGGCGGCGTTATGCAATGTTTTTTCACCTTAATGTGTAGATTGCATTAAGGTGAACATTTTTTTTCTTTTACAACTCCTTTAATGTCTAGGGACAATCAAGGGGTTAACTGCGTGCCTAATGTGTGCTGCTTTTACTTGCTAATCTGGCTGTTTTCTGTTTTCTGGCTGCATGCTGTTAACAGTTTTAAGTAGCTATGTAGTGTTATTTGGGTGGTAAATCTGTTAATTTCTTCATTTAAAACAATCGCCAAAATATGAAACCATAAGCTTGTAAAATGAAAAGTCAAATTCTATCAGATTTATTGTGTGTGTCTTACAATACATACACATTTCCCTGTGTTTTTTTCCTTTTAAAACCCTGTAGTTACAAAAGAATGAATGCTAATCTACCAACAGTCCTATGACATTGTAGCTTTCTATACACTGACTTTTCATGCAGTATTATCAGCCCTGTCCAGTTGTTATTTCAAAAACTACAGAATGTGTCCCCCCATATTATGGAAGTGAAGAGAGGATGGAGTGTTCTGTAGTACAGCAAAAGAGAACTGGTCAGGGCTGACACTGCAAAGTTAGTAGCACACTGGCAGATCAGTGGATATTTTTACTTACCTCATTTTTAGGGAGCCAAAACATGCCAAAATGTTTATGTATTGCAAACTTGTAAGACATGCTTGGACATACACTTCACATTTAACAGTGCAATATAAAATAAAATGTGTGCTCAATTAAATACTGTACTCTGTCTTTAAAACAGCACTTCAGCCAAAAGCAACAACATAAAAATGAATAGCCCGTCAAAAGATAAAATCAGTTTTTGCTGTAACTTTAGTCGAGAGGTTTTCCCTGCAGCACTTTTCTGCTACTAGATGTCTTCAGTTTTGTAGCCCACATCATTTAGTGCACTTCCCCTGACCCAAGGTTGTCCTGGTCCGATCCCAGTCTGTGACTTGACCGTGAAAGGATAAGCAACACAGTCACTTGGCTCCAATCAGCATGCTTCTTGTCAGCATATGAACTAATTGGCTCCTTGTACTGCCTCTCCCTCTTATCCTGCAGCTCTGCTGTACTGGGACTGCAATTGGATACCAATTCTAATTCCGGTAATTAAAGGACATGTATTAAAATTAAAGTACATTTAAAAGTGTTACTAAACCCACAACAGTAAAATCAGTCTGTATATGCAGTAAAATATGCTGGTTATACTCACTGTGGAACCTGAGGGGTTAATCCTCCACGTTGTGTAAAAAGGCTGTTTGATCCTCCCATTCTCCCACAGTCCCCAAACTATCTCCTGGTAGAACATATGGTAGGGGACAAGCTGCACATGCTCAGTTTGGTGTGTGTTGCGAAGTTGTTTTTTCTTTCTTTCTTGGGAGAGTGCACGTGATCGGCAAAAGAACAATATGCACTGTCCAGACAGAGGGTCAGGGGTCCTGAAGCCTTATAGGACAGTCAGTGCAGATGGAAAACTCCTCCTACAAGCTTTAACCAGACAATGATAGAAGTCACAAGACTGCTCTAACTGCTGATGAAAAAAACATATTTTGCAGTTTATATTTACTAAAACTGTTGCATTTCCAAGCTCTAGGTAGAAAACAAAAAGTGGATTACTATCTGTCAAGTTAAATCGTTCAGGTGAGGTCGTAAAAACGTCCCTTGTACATTAAGCCTAAGGGTAGACCTTGGGGTCCATCCCACAATGATGCTACTCTCAGCCAAACAGGAACATAAATCCCTAAGATGGTAACCCTGATTATATAAGAAGGCCTTTGTGATGTATCTTTTCCTGTATAACGTGGCTGTGACTTGTAGGCAAACCTGTTCTTTTCTCTTTAGGGGGAGTTGTTGGGTCCTGCATGAAGACTACAGATAATAAAAGCTTCAACCTTGGCTTTATTCAGATGAGTCCTCAGGCTTCAGCAGATGGGTCTCTTACCATCGTCTACATGAGTGGAGACAAATGTAGAGACAACAAGCATTACTCTACACGGATCATCTTCCATTGTGGCCATAACATAGTACGACTCTTTTATTTAATTCCTTAAGTGCTGTCCAGTTGTCTGACTACTAACTAAATCTGGGCTTGTTATGTCAGGGTCTCTTTCATGTGGATTTTTAAAGTATGTATTAGAGCAAGGGTTCTCATGTAAACCAGTTTGGGAATTAATGTCTTCCAAATACAAATTTTGTTTACCAAATTTTTTATTAGAAACCGTGACATTTCTGTGCCTGTCTCTACCGTATGTATCTGTCTATATATCTGTTACATTTTTTTATATTTTCTTTATTATAATAGGGGTCCCCTGTTTTCCAAGAGCTAGATGACTGTGAATATGTATTCTTGTGGAGGACATCTGAAGCATGCCCTGTTATAAGAGCTGAAGGTAAGCATTTACACTGCCAGAGAAGATTTCTCCTGCCTTGGGCTGGCCATACACACATAGAGTTTTTCCATTCACTCTGCAGGCTGCACGTTAAAAGATGCCTCCATTCATGTCAAAATACCTCAACAGCTGCATCTGATTTGTATTTCCATCTGGCTCCTTTTTTTTTTGTTGAGGGATGTCAGGTGGGAAGTGGCTAAACGGGGCACCCACTGAGTGGTTCATCAGGAACTGGCCAGAATGTGAACCATGTATGGCCAACTTTAGTCGCTCTGCTAAATGTTGCTTTGTGTCCGGACAGGCATAAAGGCAGTCGATGACTCTCTCTCCATCTGACCCTCCCGAACAGCTACTTTTTAAATGCAGATGAGATGCTAGATGGGTGTGACCCCTTGTTCCTACTCATTATTTTCAGTTCATAGTCTGCAGCCTGATGTCAAACTTTTTAGAAGGAATTCTGTGACACAATGGTTATACCGCCGCCCACAGGAGACTTGAACACTGGCAACAAAAACTTGTTAGTCAGCCAGTATAATCCCCCCCCCCCCCACTCCGATTATGCTTTAGTGTTTTTGCTAGTGTTTTAGAACTATGGATGTCATTTTTTTTCCCCTCACCGCCATTTTATTATTTTCAATCAAGACTTTTTTATTCTTAAAACAAAGATTCTTTGTTAACTGCAGAGCCAAGAGAACTCGCTTTGCAGTTTTCCGGTTCATCTGATTCTTGTCGCTGTCTTAAAGACTGTACCTGGACCCTGAGATCTTTTTGTAATGTGATGATTTATGAGTAAAATCACATCCATGATTACTGGGCCTTCAAGTGACTGTCTACGTCAGGGGTAGTTGAAGAATGTAGGGGTCATTTTTTCATAGTGTCTTCTTCCTAGGCGTTTCGTTCTCAATAATTACGATTTTGGCTATCTTCAAAAGTGTGAGTTTATTCTTCAAGAAAGACAAGCAAAAGACAATGCTTGCATAATGACAACTGGTAAGACATGTTGAGATGGTTGCTTCAGAAGGAGGAATGAGGTGTCAGATGAGATGGTACATCTTCCTGCAGGGTGGGCCTCCTACCCCCATCTTCCATAGTGAATGATCACTTCCCCACCCTCTTCCTAACTAGCTAGTCAAACCACTTGGTTTCTTATACTGTTTTTAAAGCCAAGCATATTTACATTTAGCATCGCTCCAAGGAAGGTGATGAAGCTACTGTCACAAAAGTAACACCCACCTGTGTATTTTAAGTAACATAACTCCACCCATTGTCCTGACATACTATTTCAGAAATAGATGTTACGTACAAAGCAAATTACCTTTTCTCTAGTCCTCAGCAACCTTCAAAATTAACATGTTTCAATGAAGATTCCAGAAACTTTTATTGCTTAAAATGGTAATAAATTCAAAATCTAACAGTAGGCAACCTCGGCCCTCCAGCTGTGGTGAAATTACAAGTCCCATGAGACATTGCAAGACCCTGACAATCAGAGGTGTAACTCTTAGAGGCAGAGGCATGATAGGATTTGTAGTTTCACCACAGCTGGAGGGTCGAGGTTGCCTACTCCTGGTCTACGCCTTCTCCTCCAAAGTCTGTCTCCTATATGCCTTCAGCCACTTTTGCACACAGCTGATGGGAGGTTTAAATGGGTTTTAAAGGTAAATATGTTTTTTCCCTAAATGGCTTCCTTTTACCTTAGTGCAGCCCTCCTTCACTTAAATCTCATCCTTCGATTTTTGCTTTTAAATGTCCTTATTTCTTCTGAGAAATCCTCACTTCCCGTTCTTCTATCTGTAACTACACACCGTAATGCAAGGCTTTCTCCCTGGTGTGGAGAAAGCCTCTTGAGGGGAGGGGGCGAGCAGGAGTGTCAGGATGCCCACTAACACACGGCTCTTTTCGCCATCTGCAAAGTAGAGAGTGTCCCGACACTCCTGCTCGCCCCCTCCCCCTCAAGAGGCGTTCTCCACACCAGGGAGAAAGCCTTGCATTACGGTGTGTAGTTAGACCGAAGAACAGGCAGTGAGGATTTCTCAGAAGAAATATGGACATTTAAAGCAAAATCGAAGGATGAGGTACGTGAAGGAGGACTGCACTACGGTAAAGGAATTTATTTAGGGAATTTTTTTTTTACCTTTACAAACCCTTTAATTTATCCTCGTTGGATGATTTTATGCCTGAGGAGGTTGTCTCCTGGCACAAATCTTATGCTTAAAGCCTAACTCCATGTTTCTTTTGACTTTAAGTATTTCATTTGGACCAAGTTGGTCCAAACAAGCAATTTGCTTCACTAACAGATGTGCTCACTGGTAGTGCTGTATAAATGGTATGTAGAATCGGCTACATATGGTGTACAACACTGTGTTCTGGCAGCAGCATGGGAACCTTGCTCCTGGAACAAAATCGAGGCAGACTGAGAGCTGCCATTCATAGGAAGTTTTGCATGGCATCCTCTTGTTGGCTGAAGTGGAGAGGTGGGTGGATGATGTCACATCTCCCTCCTCCCTGGATTTGACTGACATCAGCATAAGCCAATGGCTTCTGCTACTCTCAATATGTCCTGTGAAAAGAGGAGCAAAGACCAGTGTGGTTACAGATTAAGGATGCGCTCAGGCGTGTTCACAAACGGCACGTGCAGAGCCCGCCAGGAAGGCAGCGCTGCACAGCAATAATCATAAGCAGTCAGACATTTCCTGATCTCTGCAGCATCGCATCGGGACGATGTCTCATTGCTAGTGATTAGTGCTCCGCAGTGCCGACTTCCTGGCGGGCTCTGCACGTGCGGTTTGCGCACACGCCTGAGCTCATCCTTACTACAAATGAACAGTGCTGGATCAAGAGAGGGCTCCTGTAAGTAGTTGGGTTAAGGAACAGACCGTAGGAATTTTTTTTTTTTTTTTTTTTAATCTTTAAAGCAGAGCATCTTTTAAGGTAAATATTATTTGACTTTATAACCAAAAAAAGTAAAAAATCCTATTTTGCTTGCACATTTTTTTAAATTGTGGACCTCAAAATATTTAATGTTGCAAAAGAATGACCTTACATGACCAGACATGCAGTACATTTAAACATCTTTTACAATTATTTTGAAAATGTTAGACTCTGTAGGATTTAATTAAAAGGCAGTATTTCGCACTCCTAATAGTCATTGGTGACAGAATGTAGATTATTTTCTTTAGCGGGAAAAGGAAGCCAATCCAAGTTTACACCGTAGATGTTCCGTAGATGTTATCTGAACCAAGCACACGTTTATAGCTGGTGGAGCCACCCTGGGGAGGTCAGCAAAGAAAGGGGAGTTTTGCTTTCGGTTAACAATTGGTGATCTATAGCTATTTTTAAACGCAAACTGTGGGGTTGATTTATTAAAGCTGGAGTGTGAAAAACCTGGTGCAGCTCTGCATAGAAAACAAGTGGCTTCCAGATTTTGTCAAAGCTTAATTGAACAAGTTGAAATCAAACACAAGGGGCGCCTCTGGGTGTAAAAGTAAAACAATTTTAATCACAAAGTATATGTACAGGCAACACTCATATTAAAAGTGATCAGTAAGCCTTGTATAAAGAGTGGTCCCAGACGTGGGAATTTTCTTCAGATCCATCAAACCGATCCTGCTTGCTGGGGCGCTGGTTCTGCTTGATCCAGGAAACCGCTGGAGAGTTGGAGAAAGTTGGCCGCAAACAGACTGGATGCAGAGCGAGGCCCGGAGCGTAGATGTGGTGCTGGCGAGGGGGGTGACGTCACTGGTTAGCGACGCGTTTCACGCTTGTACAGGCTAAGATGACGTGACAGCCACGCTCCTTCATTAAGCTAGTCTGAAGTCATGCTACCATGCAGAGCTGCACCAGATTTTTCTCCCAGGTTTAGTAACTCCCCCCCCTGTTTGTCTAGTAATTGGGAGCTATGAAACTAATCAGCAAGACTTTTACTCATCTAGTAAATATCTTTTTAGGAACTGCTGTTGGTGGCTTGTTAAATTTTGAGTATAGTATGATAGTTGGTCATTCGATCACTCCCATATACAGTAAAACCTTGGATTGCGAGCATAATTTGTTCCAGAAACATGCTTGTAATCCAAAGCACTTGTATACCAATGCAAATTTTCCCATAAGAAATGGAAACTCAAATGATTCGTTCCACAACCATTTATTCATAGGTCCTTCATTTTATAGTCTATATAAAAAGATCATAGCAAGGTTACCAGGTTGTGTAATCATTAAATGTCCATCTTCAAATGGAAGCCTCCACAAGGGGATTAGAAGCAAAATCCAGAAGGAGCTACAGAGTAAAAAAGAGAAGAGAGGTGCCTCTAAGTGTAGCAATATGTTGCTAAATGTTGTACCTTCATTAAATGTAACCATATTGCTACACTTCAAGGCGCCTCTCTTCTCTTTTATGCTCAGTTGTGACATGACGCTTCTTGTATATCAAGACATTGTTGGTATATCAAGTCAAAAATGTATTTAAAAATGTAGCTGGTCTTGCTAAGGCTGCTTTCACATTGGGCAGCAGAGGTGCGGTGACGGTATAGCCGCGCTATTTTTAGCGCCGCTATACCGTCGTATTTACCGCGATATTCGGGCGTTAGCGGTGAGGTTTTAACCCCAGCTAGTGGCCGAAAAAGGGTTAATACCGCCCGCATTGCGGGCGGTATTACCGCGGTATTACTGCTGTTTCCCATTGATTTCAATGGGAAGGCGCGTTATAGGAGCCGCAAACACCCCGCTCCTATACCGCTCCAAATATGCGGCTAGCAGGACTTCTGGAGTGGTCCTGCTACCGCACCGCTTCAGTTGAAGCCTGCAGGGCATGATTTTTTCATGCGGTATAGCAGCGCTATTTTTAGCGCTGTACCGCATGAAAAACGCCTCAATGTGAAAGGGGCCTAAACGCTCTCAAACCAAGATTTTACTGTACCTGACATACAATTGGCAGCATATAATCTGTAATTTTTCAGCTAGAACCTATTTAAATATCAGCATTATTAATAGCGATAATTTTTTATTTTATTTTAACAGGTGACAAATGCCAAGTTACAGACCCCAAATATGGTCATGTGTATAATCTGAAACCGCTGGGGGCAAAGAATGTGGAAGTGAAATACGGCGCTTACTTATATCAGCTTCGTGTCTGTGGGGAAGTTACAGAGTCGTCTTGTACATCCAAAGCGCCTAGTGGAACAACAGTTTCTTCCTGCCAGATCAAGGGAGCCACAGTAAAGGTGGCAGGTACTGATATAATCCTGTTCTATTGCAGTTTAACTGAAGGGTCAGTTTGTAAGTAAACTTTGAAGAAACCAAAGGGGGTAACCTTTTCTTGGTTTGTATTTGAATGTAAATAGTCCTGTGAAAACCTTATTGGTTGGATGAGTCCGAACAGTCGTCATTTCTAAATAAATGGAACTCTGGCACTTTAAATTACTTTAAATTACCTTTAAAACTTGTATGTTTGTTGAAGTTGAAAAGTGTTTGTAACCCTTTTACAACCACTTTTACCTACAGGTAAGCCTAGATTAAGGCTTGCCTGTAGGTCAGGGATGCCCAACCAGTGGCCCGGGGGCCCTCTGATGTGGCCCGCGACCTCCTGCTCTGGGATGGAATAGAATACTTTTATTAAAGGTCAGTTTATTACTAAAATCACAATGTATATATGGGCATATCTGTTCTGCAGTGGTTACTGGGCTGCTTTCAAACTGATCCGCAGGTGCAGAGCAGTTTAGCTGCACTGAGCCATAGACTTCTGTTATTCTCTGCGAGTTTGGTGAGCTTTCTGAAAGTGCACCAAACCTGCAGATATATAATAGAAGTCTATTGCAAAGTGCAGGTAAGCCAAAGGTACACTGCGTTGCACCCGCGGTGCGGGTAAATCGCAGCGCATCAGTGTGAAAGGAGCATTGGGGCCCCTTTCACACGGTCATTCCGACCAATTGGACCCTTAATTTAGCTCTAAGTAGTGGCAGACATAAACCGACTTGTGTCCTACCTCCAATCCTCTCAAAAGTATAGTGGGCTATGTCCTTGTCCGCTCTGCATATGCAGAGCAGACATGGACATGCCATCCACCCACTCTGCTCATTGTGGCCCGTGACCGGTTACCAAGTCACTTAAAGCGGGGGTTCCGCGGGTTTAGCTATTTTTTTTTTTTTTAAATCTCCAAAGCCTGGTAAAAGCTAGCTAGGTACTACTCACCTGCTAGCCGCTCCTACGTCCGTCCGCTCCGTTTTCGCCAAAAAGGATACCTTATAAAAAAAGGGTCCTGGCCTTTTCCATCTTGCTTGTGGGCAATTTGAATCCCACAAGCAAACGCTTCCTGGATTCCTAGTCACATGACGCGCGTCACGTGACACTCGAGCTGGTCTCCTGTGAGTAATATAACGTCACTCCCAGGAGACCTTGCGCACAGCATCCAATTACGCCTCGTCTGGGAAAAGGAGCGACACGCCCACTCCCCGCTGGGAAGAAGACCCGGAAGTCATCTAGAACACAGGTAAGGATACACATTTTAAAGAAAATGACAACGCTGCAGTGCTAGATTAGGGCTGGAGGTAGGAGAGCAATGAAGTTTAAATTTAGGGTGAACCTCCGCTTTAAGTCTCCCTCGCTCTTCAATAGGTTGGGCACCCCTGCTGTAAGTGCTTGAAATATCTCCTCCTAAACCTCCCCAGGGAGAGATGTCGGCTGCCTGAGTGATGTATGAGGACGGCTGCGGGGGCTTCGATCGGAGGTGAGTATTTAATAATGAGCTGGTATGCTATGCATACTAGCTCATTATGCCTTTGTCTTGCAGGTGGTGTTTTTTTTTTTTTTTAAAGGTGGGTTTACTTCCTCTTTAAGACTATGCATTTCCATGACGGGTCTACTTTTAAAGTGTTACTAAACCCACAACAGTGGAACTCACTGTGGAACCTAAGGGGTTAATCCTCTGCAATATGTAAATTGGCTGTTGGATCCTGTCTTCTCTGATCCTCCCCTTCTTCCGCTGTCCGCTCCTGAGTTTTCCCTTTAATAGCGCACATCGTCAAATGACGTCCTTGAATTTGTGCGGGGATATCTGAATGATGCCTGCAGCTTCAGGCATCATTCAGATATCATTCTTTGCAGCCGGAGATTCTGTGCACGATAAGAACGATCATAGCGGCAGTTCTGCCGCTTGATCTTTCTTATAGGTGGTGGGATGGGACGTCACCCCCCCCCTCCCGCCGACACTGCGGCTGTCAGCATGAGATCGGTGAATATTTTTCCCGATCTCATGCTTTCCAGCCTGGAGGAGAGATGTGGGGTCTTATTGACCCCACATCTCTTCATAAAGAGGACCTATCGCAATATATTCCTATTACAAGGAATGTTTACATTCCTTGTAATAGAAATAAAAATGTAATTAAAAGTGTTTAAAAAAATTAAAATCTATAAAAACTCCCCTGTCCTCGGTAGCTTGCGCTCGGAAGCAAACACGCAAGCAAGTCCCGCCCACATATGTAAGCGCCATTCAAACAACACATGTGAGGTATCGCCGCGTGCGTTGTGCAACAATTCTAGCACTAGACCTTTGTAACTTAAAAATAGTAACCTGTAAAAAAAAAATTCAAAGCGTTGTTGCCTATGGATTAAGTACTGAAGTTTGGTCCCATTTCATGAGTGTGCGGAATTTTAAAGCAAGTTGAGTATCTATTTACTCGGCGTAACATCTTTTCACATTATACAAAAAAAATTGGGCTAACTTTACTGTTTTGTTTTTTAATTCATGACAACCCCCCCCCCCCCCCCCCAAAACAAGGCGTTTGAAAAATGATTGCGCAAATACCATGCGAGATAAAAAGTTGCAATGACCACCATTTTATTTCCTAGGGTGTCTGCTAAAAAAAAAAAAAAAAAAACTATATAATGTTTGGGGGTTCTGAGTAATTTTGTAGCAAAAAAATTATGATTTTTCATGAAGGAGAGAAGTGCCAGAATATGCCCGGTATTAAAGTGGTTAAGAGGGCGCATGTGATCAGCACAGGGCCAATTAGCACTGTCCAGACAGAATCCAGCAGCCTCAAAGGACAATCGGAGGAGATTGAGAGCTCCTCCTACAAGCATTAACCAGACACTGATGGAAGTCACAAGACTGCTATATACTGTTGATGAGAAAAGCTATTTAGCAGTTTATATTTATTAAAATAATTGCATTTCCATGTTCATTAAAAACAATTATGTTTTGTTACTAATCTAATCTGTAATCTATTTGCAACACTTCAATTATTTTCTTGCCTATTAAAAGTACTATTTTTTTTTTTTATAGGATTAACCAACCAAAAGATGATATATGAAGATGGCCTCATTATGGTAAATTATACAGGAGGAGATCTCTGTCACCAGAAGTATAACCGTACAACACTTATTCTCTTCTACTGTGACAAAACCGAAAGGATGGTTGGTATTATTTTTTTGGAAACATTTTGTAAGAAAATGACCGTTTGATTTCTGTAAAGCACAGCAAAATACCAGTTCATATTATTTGAATCTAGTCCAGGAGCCATACCTCATTGATCCTGAAACAAAAATGAAACTTATTTATTTTTATTTTTAAATGATTCTTGCAAAAATGTGTCTGAGTGTCACCCGTATCTCTAATAATCTTTTATATATATATATATATATATATATATATATATAAATTTTTTTTTTTTTTTTTTTAAGCTTGTCATTGGTGCACAATATAGCCAAGGTCAAAACGTTTTTCACAGCTGAAAGTGAAAGATCTCTCCCAAGGAAAACCCCTTTTTTTTCTCATCCATTGAGGGACACAGGAAGTCTTAAAACTGTAGGTTATCCTGTCCCCTACAGAAGGATTGGACACTGGCAATAAAATATAATTGGTTAAATATTTCACATGCCGCTCCCGGCAAGATCAGGCTCCACACATAACAATCACATCTCCGGTTCTGGCTGGGCTCATTACCACCCAAGCAATCAATTGTACCAGCAACAGGGATGGCAAATGTTTTGCTTTTCTTAAAGCTAGCAGAATCGAGTCTCTATTCCAATTTGTTTTCTTTCGAGGCACAACTCATTGTGGCCACCCCAATAACTTTCCTGATGCCTAGGTGCTAAAGGTGGTGTCTCAAGCCTGCAAACTCACTTCCCTACCTTCTCAGTTTCTAATGTCAAACCTCTTTTTCTCTCCTGAACAACTTGCCGATCTCCATCAGGCACTCTCTGGACTTTTCCTCGCCCAAATTCTAGCTACAGAATTGTTTCAGGGGTTTTACTCCAACTGATTTACCTCGTTGTGGACCTCAAGGCCCTTAATGTTTACAATCCAGTTCTCTTTGATAGAGAACTGGATGACAAAGAGTTACCTTAAACTCAACGGAGCGAAAACAGAACTTCTCCTGTTTCACGCCAAACGGAGGAATCAACATGCAACACCGTGGATACCCCCGCCCATTGTGGGCAAAATCATCTCCCCTAGCGCCAAAGTCAAAAGTCTCGGGGTCATCTTTGACTCCGACATGACAATGGACGCACAAATAGGGTCGGTAGTCAGCGGATCTCACCATCTGCTGCGCCTACTACGCAGACTGACTCCTTTTATTCCCAAAGAAGACACAGCGGTCGTAGTGGGATCAATTGTGAACTCTAGACTGGACTATGCTAATGCCCTTTACCTCGGACTCCCAAAGTACCAAATCGCTTGTCTGCAAGTCGTTCAAAATACGGCCGCCAGACTAGTGACCGGGAAAAGGCCCTGGGAATCAATCTCACCTTCACTGAGAACCCTTCATTGGTTACCAGTAAAATACAGAATTGCTTTTAAAGCACTGTGTCTAACCCATAGATGTATCCAGGACAATGCTCCCCATTATCTATGCGAAAAAATAAAAGCCCGTAATCCCAATCGCATTCTGCGATCCACCAATCAAAATCTTCTTCAGATACCGAAAGCCAACTACAAAACCAAAGGAGATAGAAGATTCGCGGTCCAAGGTCCCAGACTATGGAACGCTTTACCAACCAGCATTCGGTTGGAGGAGAACCACTTGGCCTTCAGGAAAAAGATCAAAACTCATCTCTTTTGATATCAAAAGAGTCGGGTACATCAAGCGCCCAGAGGCGATTAAGTTTGCATGTGTCGCGCTATATAAGTTTCTCATTCATTCAGGCCCATTAATTCTGTATAGAGTCAGCCATTGCTGCTCTTTACCAGGGGGGCTTCTTGGCTTTGGTGGATATAAAAATGCCTACTTGCATGTACCCATCTTTCCTGCTCACCAGGACTCTTTGCATTTTTCTGTAGACCCTTTTCTCTACTTTCTACCCTTCCAGATGGACGTTTCTGCCTCATCTGATGCTAGCTTCAGACATAAGGCCCTAAGCTGCTTTTTGAGCTGCAGGCACTCCTGGTTTCTGATTTTACACGGTGCCCATTAGCAGTTGTTTGCTGTGTTGCCTATGCTCTAGTTAGATTGCTTCTAGACCTATTTTTAGGCAAATGTGCCCTTTGGAAACTTTCCCTCCACCTGCTAATGTGGTGACACATGTAAAATGTTGGATTTGCCACAATTTTTTTACCTGGACCAGGACAATCAGATGGGTGCATCTCCCAAACAGGGACACAGATGCCAAACCTGACAAAGATTATTTTCCTTTTCTTTACTCGATCTTAAACTAAAAAACTTTTTGCTATTAGATTTACTAGGGAAGAGGAAAAAAACACTAGCATTTGTTTCTGTGTTTACATAGTTACCAGGGATTTGGACCAGTTCAGTTCACAGTATTCAACCGTGTTAACATTATGTTTAAAGGATTCTGTGTTCAAAAGTGTTCCGCCATATAGAGGTTTAAAATTACTAATCAGTTTTATTGGCCTAATGAATTTTTTGGAAAACTGGTAATTTTTTGGTTTATTTGTAAGAAAGGAAACAGGAAATAGGAGACTGGAAGATGTCGTCATGGCAGCAAGTTTGTCAAGCATAGATCATTCAGCAGAGGAACACATGAAATCAGTAGCTAAAAGAAGCTGTTGAGCAAAACTCTAGCAACATAACACAACCAGTATCTATGCAGGCAGAGCAAACGGCAATCAACAAGTATTCAGTTCTGCAAAAAAACAGTCCATGTATCGGTAGTAAAAATAAAAAGGGAATCAAATAAAAGAGAGAGCAGAAAACCAGAGATAAAAGAAAAGGAGAGAGAAAAAAAGAATGTCTATCTGCCAAGGCCCCCAACCCCCCCACCACACCAACCCCACCCCCTCTGAGATTGGGCCACACAGTACCCCCACACCCCCCGTACGTTTTTTACTCTACATAAAAAAGGAAAAATTAGGTGTTTCCAAGAGGTCCCACAGTTCCCAGATGATTCGGTTGTGTTTGTCCAGAGAATCATTTAGGGATGCTATAAGAGATTCCATCAACTTTGTTCCAGATCCTTCCATGTAGCTCAATTAGTGAGGGAGGCTCACTTTTTTTTTTCTACTTAACAGCTTGCTGCTGTTAGAACATGGGCCAGTAGCTCTTTGGAGGTTTTGGGAAACGGGGGGAGGAAGACCCAGCAGAAATGTTTTTTTGAGTAAGAGATCCAGGACCCAAAGAAGGAATGAATAAGAGTGTGGATGGTCTGCCAATAAGGCACAAGTATGGGACAAGACTAGTAGATGGCATAAAGAATTTTATGAAGAGGGGAAAAAAAATTGTATTTAGTTATATCATATTGTGATAAGGGCATAATTAAGTCTTGGATCACCTCATGTAAATTCCTTTGTGTAATGCATTGTGATTACATAAATGCACATTAACATCTAGCTTTTGTAATTTATCATATCATTTCAGCCTGTTTTTATGAACGAGACTTCGGACTGCATATATATGTTTGAGTGGCGCACACCCCTTGCCTGCCCTCCCTTCAAACCCGTTGACTGCTCCTTCAAGTAAGACAAATGTTTTGCAGATCATTTTCATTTTTAAATCTTGTTCAGGTATGTGGTAGAACAAATGTTTTTGTCATCTATTAACCACTTACCCCCCGGACCATATTGCTGCCCAAAGACCAGAGTACTTTTTGCGATTCGGGACTGCGTCGCTTTAACAGACAATTGCGCGGTCGTGCGACGTGGCTCCCAAACAAAATTGGCGTCCTTTTTTTCCCACAAATAGAGCTTTCTTTTGGTGGTATTTGATCACCTCTGCGGTTTTTAGTTTTTGCGCTATAAACAAAAATAGAGCGACAATTTTGAAAAAAAATAATATTTTTTACATTTTGCTATAATAAATATCCCCCAAAAATATATAAAAAAACATTTTTTTTCCTCAGTTTAGGCCGATACGTTTTCTTCTACATATTTTTCGTAAAAAAAAATTGCAATAAGCGTTTATTGATTGGTTTGCGCACAAGTTATAGCGTTTACAAAATAGGGGGTATTTTTATGTCATTTTTATTATATTTTTTTTTACTAGTAATGGCGGCGATCAGCGATTTTTTTTTTTTTTTTCGGTACTGCGGCTGGGAGAGAGGACGTCATATTACGTGCTCTCGCCGAGCCACCTTGTGGACGTATAACGGCGGTGCGCGGTCGGCAAGTGGTTAATTTCAGGCTTCTATTTCTGTAAAGCAGGGGTCTCAAACTCAAATTACCTGAGGGCCACAAGACAAGTTTCCATATCCCATGGGGGGCCGCATGCAAACTTTCAAACATCAAAAACAGTACTGGTGTCAGCGAACGCATTATTAACCCTGACCACTACACTACAAACTGACCACTCACCATCAGGGTACAGCACATCAGGGCACAGGGCACATCAGGGTACAAAGCCCAGCACATCAGGGTACAGGGCACATCAGAGCATAGCACATAGGGGTACAGCACAACAGGCCACATCAGGGTGCACGGCACATTAGGGCAGGGCATATCGGGACAGGGCACATGGCACAGTGCAGGACAGGGCACAGCACACCAGGACAGGGCACATGGCACATCAGGGTACAGGGCACATGAAACAGCACATCAGGGCACAAAGCCCAGCACATCAGGGTACATGGGCCACATCAGGGTACATGTGCCCCATGTACCCTGATGTGCCATGTGCCCCATGTACCCTGATGTGCTGGGCTTTGTACCCTGATGTGGCCCATGTACCCTGATGTGGCCCATGTACCCTGATGTGGCCCATCAGGGTACATGGGGCACAATCAGAGCACACCAGGGCACATGGGGCACATACGAGCACACCAGGGCACATGGGGCACACCAGGGCACATGGGGCACATACGAGCACACCAGGGCACATGGGGCACATACGAGCACACCAGGGCACATGGGGCACATACGAGCACACCAGGGAACATGGGGCACACCAGGGAACATGGGGCACATCAGGGCACAGCACATCAGGACAGGGCACATGGCATATCGGGGTACAGGACATGGCACATCAGGGCGCATGGCACATCAGGGTACAGGGCACATGAAACAGCACGTCAGGGTACAAAGCCCAGCACATCAGGGTACATGGGGCACATGGCACATCAGGGTACATGGGCCACATCAGGGTACATGTGGCCCATGTACCCTGATGTGCCATGTGCCCCATGTACCCTGATGTGCTGGGCTTTGTACCCTGATGTGGCACATGTACCCTGATGTGGCCCATGTACCTTGATGTGGCCCATGTACCTTGATGTGGCCCATGTACCCTGATGTGGCCCATGTACCCTGATGTGGCCCATGTACCCTGATGTGGCCCATCGGGGCACATACAAGCACACCAGGGCACATACGAGCACACCAGGGCACATGGGGCATATACGAGCACACCAGGGCACATGGGGCACATACGAGCACACCAGGGCACATGGGGCACATACGAGCACACCAGGGCACATGGGGCACATACGAGCACACCAGGGCACATGGGGCACATACGAGCACACCAGGGCACATGGGGCACATACGAGCACACCAGGGCACATGGGGCACATACGAGCACACCAGGGCACATGAGAGCATATCAGGGCACAACCAGGGAACATGGGGCACACCAGGGAACATGGGGCACATCAGGGCACAGCACATCAGGACAGGGCACATGGCATATCAGGGTACAGGACATGGCACATCAGGGCACGGCACATCAGGGCACAGCACATCAGAACAGGGCACATGGCACATCAGGGTACAGGGCACATGAAACAGCACGTCAGGGTACATGGGGCACATCAGGGTACATGGGGCACATCAGGGTACATGGGGCACATCAGGGTACATGGGCCACATCAGGGTACATGGGCCACATCAGGGTACATGTGGCCCATGTACCCTGATGTGCCATGTGCCCCATGTACCCTGATGTGCTGGGCTTTGTACCCTGATGTGGCCCATGTACCCTGATGTGGCCCATGTACCCTGATGTGGCCCATGTACCCTGATGTGGCCTATCAGGGTACATGGGGCACATCGGGGCACATACGAGCACACCAGGGCACATGGGGCACATACGAGCACACCAGGGCACATGGGGCACATACGAGCACACCAGGGCACATACGGGCACATACGAGCACACCAGGGCACATACGAGCACACCAGGGCACATGGGGCACATACGAGCACACCAGGGCACATGGGGCACATACGAGCACACCAGGGCACATGGGGCACATACGAGCACACCAGGGCACATGAGAGCATATCAGGGCACAACCAGGGAACATGGGGCACACCAGGGAACATGGGGCACATCAGGACAGGGCACATGGCATATCAGGGTACAGGACATGGCACATCAGGGCACAGCACATCAGGACAGGGCACATGGCACATCAGGGTACAGGGCACATGAAACAGCACGTCAGGGTACAAAGCCCAGCACATCAGGGTACCCCATGTACACTGATGTGCTGGGCTTTGTACCCTGATGTACTGTTTCATGTGCCCTGTAACCTGATGTGCCATGTGCCCTGTCCTGATGTGCTGTGCCGTGATGTGCCATGTCCTGTACCCTGATGTGCCATGTGCCCTGTCCTGATGTGCTGTGCCCCATGTGCTCTCATGTGCCCCATGTTCCCTGGTGTGCCCCATGTTCCCTGATTGTGCCCTGATGTGCTCTCATGTGCCCCATGGCACATCAGGGTACATGGGCCACATCAGGGCACAATCAGAGCACATGGGGCATATCAGGGCACATACGAGCACACCAGGGCACATCAGGGCACAATCAGGGAACATGGGGCACATGAGAGCACATGGGGCACAGCACATCAGGACAGGGCACATGGCACATCAGGGCACAGGGTACCCTGATGTACAGAGCCCAGCACATGAGGGTACATTAGGCACATGAGGGCACATGGCACATTGGGGCACATGAGGGTACATGGGGCACATCAGGGCACAATCAGGACACATAAGAGCACATGAGAGCACATGGGAGCACATGAGAGCACATGGGAGCACATGGGGGCACATGAGGGCACATGAGAGCACACCAGGGCACATGAGAGCACACCAGGGCACAGGTCAGCATTTACTTGTTGTTTTCTTCAAAAGCAGAGTAGCGCAGGAAGCGTCTGTCATAAGTTCACTTGTCTCTCATGTCACGCTGCTACTCCCCGGCAGCCCCCCCTCTCTTCTTGTCCATCTCAGATGATGTCACAAGCAAATGGGGATGGACGAGAAGAGAGGAGGGGCTGCCGCGGAGTAGCAGTGTGACATGAGAGACAAGTGAACTTATGACAGACGCTTCCTGCGCTACTCTTCATGCACCTCGATCTACACTTCCGCGGCACCCACCCTGCCTGCGGGCCATTTAAAACTGGTCCGTGGTCCACAAATGGCCCGCGGGCCGGTACTTTGAGATCCCTGCTGTAAAGTATACCTAAAGTTTGGTAAAATATTTAGGTATTCAAGCTGGTATACATTATTGCAGTAAAACCATTATGCGGTCATTTATGTACCATACATTGGGAAACTGGTAATACTGGATGAAATCTTTAACTGACATCATGTATCATTACAATTTTTAAAATACTTACTTGTTTTTTGTTTTTGATAGTTATGAAGTTATGTTTTCTTTTTAATTCACCTTGAAGGGACACTGATGGGAATTCATATGACCTGTCTTCACTGTCGCTTTACACTGAAAACTGGGAAGCTGAAGTTCCATCTGACTCAAGGCAAAACTACATTCTAAATATTTGCAAGCCTTTAGTGCCAAAATCTGGTAAGATCATTTATACATAAATGTTTGTTAGCCTTAAGCCGCGCACACATGACCATTTTTAATGTCCTAGAAAAAAGTTTTTCTCTGCGTGATTCTTGTCAAGCCTGCCTTGCATACACACGATCGTGGGAAAAAAATGCTTGCACAAAGCGTGGTGACGTACAACGGCACTATAAAGGGAAAGTTCCATTCAGATGGCGCCACCCTTTGGTCTGCTTTTGCTGATTTCGTGTCGGTAAAAGTTTGAGAGACGATTCGCGCTTTTCAGTCTTCGTGCTTTTCAGTCTGTTACAGCGTGACAAATGTGCTTTCTCCATTACAAACGCTAGTTTTACCAGAACGAGTGCTTCCGTCTCATAATTTGCTTCTGAGCATAAGCCTACACACGACCGCGTTCTAAATTTTTAATGGCCATTTTTCACGTCGAGAAAAATGCTCTGAAGCCTACACACGATTGTTTTTAATGACAATTTTAAAAAATTGCATTTTTCACATCATGAAAAACATGTGTACGCGGCATATTTTTTTTAATTTTCATTGATTGACAGCTGGATTGTCAGTCTTGTGGAATAATTGCATTTTCTAAGCTCCTTGGGACGATGAAACCTATTCAAACATTTACAGCATTAGCACATTATGTCTCAAAATGTGAATAGGTGGTATTTTCTGCCTATTGTTGCAGAACACCAAAATCCCCCTATAAAGCATTTTTTTTAAATCCTTTCATTGGTTTACTCTTGTGTCTACATTGTTACCACATAGTAGTATGTAGTGTATGGTATTATGTCACAGGCATGAATTTCCTTGTTAATGTGATTGTTTAAAGCTGTTTTTCCTCAGTTATGACCAAAGAAACATTTTAGGAACTGCCGTGTGTGTCCCACTGGGGATTTCCCATTACTTCCTATTCTGGAGCTGCATTAGCGAGCTTTAACTGATCTTCTTAAAAATGAACTTCCCTTGGTTGTCACCAAGACATTTATCCAAATTGGAGGAATTCCCCTCAACTCTTCTTCTGGTGCCAACTCTACAAATTTAATTTCCCCTTACTTTCTAAATCTCCCTCTTACACAATTGTACCAAGAAGAGGTGTCCCCATTAGATGATTTCCTCTCATCCTGGGAACTACTTCAAAATTTTAGATTTCCTAGCGGAGATAATGGTTGCCAGGACAAATAGAGGGGTGAATTTCCACAGTAGAGACTTATAATGCACTAATGCCATTAGAGGGTCTAACCCTTCCCTATTCTATCCAAAACTAAAAAAACAACCTTTTTCTTGTATGCACTTTGTTAATTTTACTGGTTTTGAATAATCACCTTGCAAACAAGGTTGGCTTTGTGTGCTGGTTTATTAATGTTTTTTGTGTGGAAAATACTGTCAACAACCAGTAACATTGTTGTGCTGCTGACTTTTTTTTTTACGTAGGAGTGGAGAGTGTTTAGATTGACCTAATCGGATATACACTAACCATACCATTTGCCTCTGGTACCCATTGAGATACAAGCATAATGCCAGTGGCCTATGTACTTAATCCTTTTCTCTGTTCTTTATAGAAGGATAAAGTTGGGTCCACTGACTGATAGATATTCAAACCAGTTGTTAAAACCGTCTTGTAAGGTAATTCGTGCCTTTTAGGCTAAGGCAGGCTACAGATGATTGATTCCCCCATCAACACAGACAGTGTTGATGAAGGAATCCCTCCCGTGAAGCTATTGTGTTTTCCCGGCGTGGTGCGTGGGAAGCCGTCCCTGCTGGGAGAACATGCGATTATTGCTAGTGACTTTTGCCAGTGGCAATAATCGCATGTAAAAATCCAACATGCTGGTTGATTGATGGATTGACTTGGGTACAATCAGCCTGCTCATAGATGGTTTGAATCTCGACCTGTGCCTGCTGAACCGGCTGAGATTTGAACCATCTATGGCCAGCTTAAGTTTAGACTTGTGCCTAAACTGCTGTGCCTCTGAAAATAAATTGGTTTGGGTCACTTCTCAGAGGCGTTTGACGGACGTGTGACACCCTCACTGCTAGCTTTACCCAGCAACAGAGGGAATTGCACATGGTTATGGAGTGTTGGCAACTCTTCACCTAAATGGTTCGCATTTGGTGGGTTTAAAATCCACGAAATGCTTCAGCGATGGCATGTGAATACCCCTGTCCACTGGTGATTGTGGTTTAAGCCCCCCTTATTGGGTAGGCTAAATGCGCCCCAGATGTTTGAGCTGTACATTATCACCCTCTGCGACTTTAGAAATGACAGTTGGTGGCATTGGTTACTTTATGGGACACATTCAATTTGGAGAACTGACAACCGTATCTTTTTGTATACTGTGAAGTATGTACAGTAACACAAATGTTTAGGCTCTCTGTTACACAGTTTAATTTCAGCCTTAGTTTTTTACCTCTTGGATTTTCGTTCCTTAGTTTAGCTTTGGCTTCTCGTTGTTTTTATCTTGCCATTATCAGCTTTGCCAAGTGCATTTTAAAAAGTTCTGCTTGCTTTCTTGGATGTGGTTTCCAGCAAAGTACATGTTGCATAGAGTTTAATGGTAATGCATGTAAATCATTCCTTAAAGTGAACCGCATTGAAAATGTGTAAACATTAAAGTGATACTATGGGTTGACGCTTACCTCCATTGTGCAGTTTGTTTTGCACAGAGTGTTCTCGATCGTCCTCTTCTGGGGTCACACGGCGGCTCTCGCTGCACCTTCCGTGAAAGGATAACCCCCTCTGTTAAGCTCAATCCCAAGGGGGTTATCTTGCGGCGCGCTCCTGTGTCATGCACTCAGTGTACATAGCCGCATAGTGTATGACTCGGCGCCCGTTCCCGGCAGGCACGTCATTGGATTTAGATATAAAGACTGAACCTGCGCTGGGACTGGGATATAAGGCTGCTGCCCCCCTGAAGTCTGTCCCCCTAGTGAGAAAGGCGATAAGATTAAATGCGTTGGGGTGGTGGCGCTGCCTAATGCACAGATGAGACAAAACCTATTGGCCTATAATAAATAGGCTAATCTTAGGCAGTGTCTGGTGCACCCAAAAAGGCTATAGGCTAAACCCAGCAGATAGAAGGGTCTAGGGACCCAATCAGCAAAGCAGCTGAAGATCTATCTACGTGCTGGTAAGCTGCGTGCTGGTGGAGTGCTCAGAGTCTGTGGTATGCTCAGAGTCTATGGTGATCACATATAAGCAGACCAGGAAGTATATGAGTAGATTCGTGCATCAGCATCTGCCCTCATAGGCACATAGGTGACATGTGTAAGCAAAGATAATAATGAGTGCATACATCAATGTACTACCAACATGAGCATATCCTGAAAATATATAAAGATAAGGACGGATAGCAAGCGGTAAACAGTGATCTGGAATATAAACCAGCAACAGTCCAGGTGCAATACTAGCAGTCCGGCTCCTGGTGTGTAAACAATGAAATGCAGTAAATTAATCAGTCCACAATACCGTTGCTCAACACAGCATATACAGTAAAGTAATCAGTCCACAATACTGTTGCTCAACACAGCATATACTTCTAATGCATTCGGGAAAGTGACATATATGGAGTCCAATCGGTTAAGCCCTGTGGAGGGGGTGATCCTAACTGCACAGATGCGGAGTGCTCCTGGTGCTCCCCTCAGGGTTCCCCACTCACCAGACAGAGGTCCCCGCTTGGGGTAACAGGCATGCAGTAATTGCTCCTGGATATCACCAGCTCACTCCACCGCTAACACGATCGGCTTCCTCCCTGTTGGTCGCAATTGGATCAGCTGTTCTGCAGGTGATGGTCCTCCCGTGTCTCCGTATCTGAGGGAAAAAAAACTCCAATAGTGCAATATGCCTTCAATAAAATGTATTTAAAAAATATATATATATATATCTCTCCAAAAAGTCTCCAATATAGGAGTGTTTAAAATAAAAATAAAAAAGCAACCCCCGATCGGAGTTCAGACGACAAAAATCAAACAGCAAAGTCCAGAGTCTGCAGCGTGTGATCGGCAGAGTGTGGCGTGCGTTCCAGCCACAACCACCGTACGCGGACCCGGAAACTTACGTCATTTCCGGGTCCGCGTATTGTGGTTGTGGCTGGAACGCACGCCACACTCCGCCGATCACACGCTGCAGACTCTGGACTTTGCTGTTTGTTTTTTTTTTTTGTCGTCTGAACTCCGATCGGGGGGTTGCTTTTTTATTTTAACCACTCCTATAATGGAGACTTTTTGGAGAGATATATATATTTTTTAAATACATTTTATTGAAGACATATTGCACTATTGGAGTTCCTTTTTTTCCTGAGATACGGAGACACAGGAGGACCATCACCTGCAGAACAGCTGATCCAATTGCGACTAACAGGGAGGAAGCCGATCGTGTTAGCGGTGGAGTGAGCTGGTGATATCCAGGAGCAATTACTGCATGCCTGTTACCCCAAGCGGGGACCTCTGTCTGGTGAGTGGGGAACCCTGATGGGAGCACCAGGAGCACTCCGCATCTGTGCAGTTAGGATCACCCCCTCCACAGGGCTTAACCGATTGGACTCCATATATGTCACTTTCCCGAATGCATTAGAAGTATATGCTGTGTTGAGCAACAGTATTGTGGACTGATTAATTTACTGTATTTCATTGTTTACACACCAGGAGCCGGACTGCTAGTATTGCACCTGGACTGTTGCTGGTTTATATTCCAGATCACTGTTTACCGCTTGCTATCCGTTCTTATCTTTATATATTTTCAGGATATGCTCATGTTGGTAGTACATTGATGTATGCACTCATTATTATCTTTGCTTACACATGTCACCTATGTGCCTATGAGGGCAGATGCTGATGCACGAATCTACTCATATACTTCCTGGTCTGCTTATATGTGATCACCATAGACTCTGTGCATACCACAGACTCTGAGCACTCCACCAGCACGCAGCTTACCAGCACGTAGATACATCTTCAGCTGCTTTGCTGATTGGGTCCCTAGACCCTTCTATCTGCTGGGTTTAGCCTATAGCCTTTTTGGGTGCACCAGACACTGCCTAAGATTAGCCTATTTATTCTAGGCCATTAGGTTTTGTCTCATCTGTGCATTAGGCAGCGCCACCACCCCAACGCATTTAACATCATTGGATTTGATTGACAGCAGTGGGAGCCAATGACTGCGCTGCTAACAATATATCCAATGAAGAGTTGAGAACGACACGGGATCACGCCCACAGAAGTTGGGGGCTCATGTAAGTAAAACGGGGACTGGGGGAGGGGGTTTAATTTCATGAAAGAAAAATTACTAAATAAACTAGCTTGGAAACACAAATATTTTTTAGATATTCAACAGAAATGGAAAGAATCTCTAATGTTCCCAAATTTAATTTTACTTAGGAACAGCCTCCTGTCCATATGGCGCTGCTGCCTGTCTGTTTGATGGTACAAAGGCTATAAGTTTGGGAGAGCCTTTATCCAGTCCTAGATGGGACAATGGTGTTGCTGTCCTCCAGTATACGAATGGAGACCGATGTCCTGACCGTTTAAGAAATAAGACCACAACTATACGTTTCGAGTGTGAACGAGATCAAGCTGTAAGTAATGTGCCTTCATCTTTTCATTTATTATATCCATAGCATTAAATCCTATAGTATTGACTTTTCCCAGACTGATGTCTTCTGAACACTCGATATCTTACTATCTGAATCCATTGTTTTCTATAGCGAAATTGTCCTCTAATATTTCTTCTTGTATTTTGAGTCTGACTTTTTAGCTTTTGATATCTATTGTAAATGGAAAAAATCCTGGAAGTCAGACATCTCTGCAAAACCCGAAAACTGCGACAAGTGTGGTGTGCATTTGTATTCAGCTCCTCTGAGTCCATACTTTTTGCCCATTGTTCTATGCAAAATAGCGCAAGTTCTGTCAGACTGGAAGGAGAGCCTCTGTGAACAGCAATTTTCAAGTCTTGCCACAGATTATCAATTGGATTTAGGTCTGGACTTTGACTGGGCTATTCTAAGGCCTCATGTACACAGGACGTTGTTCAACCTCTCCTGAACGATTGCTTGACTGCTAGAAACAGACATTTTTTTTTGGGGGGGGGGGGGGGGAAAATGAAAAACGTCTGTAAACAAAACTGCCAAACGCGAGTTGCTGCATTTGGCGCTTGAAATGCCTCTAAACACAGCTTCTGTACACATTTTTTTGGTTTCCAGAAAAAGCCTCTAAACTCAACTGCATATAAATGACTATAAACGACCCTGTGTACATGTACTGATAAGATAACATAGAGGAGAGTTCAGGAGCAGTTGAAAAAAATGCCCAACTGCTCCTAAACATCTGTTTACCAGCAGCAGTGTACATGAGGCCTTACACATGAATATGCTTTGATCTTAACCGTTCCATTGTAGCTCTGGCTGTATGTTTAGGGTTGCTGTCCTACTCGAAGGCGAACCTCCACCCCAGTCCCGAGTCTTTTGCAGACCCCAACAGGTTTTCTTCTACCATTCCCCGTTATTTGGCTCCATCTATCTTCCCATCAATTCTGACCAGCCTCCTTGCATGACCGTGCAATTACCAGTTAGCGCACTGCTTAATACCAAAAGATGGACTGGTTATGAAGGGGGTTAAACTGTCCAGAGCCGAGGTGGATTTTGTTATTTTACAGGTTATTTATTATAGGTGACAAATTTACATCTTTTGAATGCTAGGATGTTTACCTCTGAATTTTAGTTAGTGTATGCTTTCGTCAAATATGTGAAACCCATTTCTTTTTACCACTTCTGCCCCGGAAAGGAATTACCCCCTTAATGACCAGGCCATTTATTGCGATACAATGCTGCAAAGCTTTTAACTGACAATTGCGCGGTTGTGCGACGTACCCAAACAAAATTGATGTCACTTTTTTTTTTCCCCACAAGTAGAGCTTTGTTTTGGTGGCATTTGATTTACCTCTGCCGTTTTTATTTTTTGTGCTATAAACAAAAAAAATAAAAAACTTTTGAAAAAAAGTTTTTTTTGCTATAGTAAACATAAAAAAAAAAAGAAAGGGGAGGGAAAAAACGAATTTCTTCATCAGTTTAGACCAATATGTATTCTACATATTTTTGGTAAAAAGCATATTTTGATTGGTTGTACGTCTACAAAATATGGCATAGATTTATGGCATTTTTATTATAATTTGTTTATTTTTTGTTTCTTTACTAGTAATGGCGGTGATCGGCAATTTTTTGCAAGAATGCCACATTGCGGTGGATGGATCAGACACCTTTGACACTTTTTTTGATACCAGTGAAATTTTTACAGCGACCAGAGCTAAAAATAGCCATTTATCACTGTATAAATGACACTGGTAGGAAAGGAGTTAACACTAGGGGGCGATCAAGGGGTTAAGTGTGTCCTAGGGAGGTGTTTCCAACTGTGGGGTGGAGTGGACTGAGTAGAGAGAGATCGCTGTTCCTGATCACTCTCTACTCCCTTGTCAGAACGGGAATCTGATTGTTTACACTGGAGGGTCTCCATTCTGGGTCTCTGTGGAGTGACCACGGGTGGTCCGTGGACATCGCGGCCGCCAGCCACAATAATCGGCTCAGGCGACTGTTATAACTATTAAACGAGCCTACATACCGCTACAGCGATTCGCGCAGCTGAGCCAACCTGCCGCAGTATAACTGCTGCGACTGGTCTGCAATCAGCTAATTTGCCTGAATACTAAAGGCTCCTGCTGTACCAACATTAGTGGGGCTGCTATGACTGATATCAACATTGGTGTCATCTCTGCTGCCCCCGGGTCCATTACCATTTTCTAATCTGTGATGGTGGTGTGCTTTGTGTTTTCTTGAAGGTTGTGTTCAATTAATGGTAACTTTGACTTTAAATGTTGTTGTCAGGATTCCAAGCCACAGCTGATTACAGTCTTGGAAGACTGTGACTATACCTTTTATTGGGGTACACCTAATGCCTGTGAACTGAAGGTAAACACACATGATGACTGCCGAGTTACAAACCCTACAACAGGTAAGGCTGTACATAAAATTAGCTGTAGAAATGTGTGGATGGTTTACTTGTAATTTAAAATTAAGCTTGTGAAGAATAAAATATGTAAGCAAATTTTACCTTCAGTGAAAACCACCTTTCAACATTATTAGCAAACATTCGCTTTTGAAGGGTATTTCCACTTCTGCAATTAAATTCGAGCAAGCCCCCACTATATACATTTTTTCTTTATCGTACATCACGGGACACAGAGTGGCATATTCATTACTATATGGGTTATATGGAGTACCTTCAGGTGTTGACACTGGCAATCTTCAAACAGGAAATGCCCCTCCCTATATAACCCCCTCCCATAGGAGGAGTACCTCAGTTTTTACGCCAGTGTCTTAGGTGTTGGTCATGGTTTAGCTTGCCTCCACATCCTTGGGATTAAGGTGGGCTAACCGGTTCTGTCCAAAGGCCTCAGTGCTAAAGTGGTCAGTAACCGGACCCCAAACCATTGGGGTATAGCCCATAATGCTTTCTGTCACAGAGAGCTGGACCCTGGGCCCAGAACCTAGAAACCTTTGGGGGCCTAATGTTTCTGTTGCCAGGGTGCTATATGGGCCCAGGACAGTGGATCCTTCATAGGAACCCAGGGCCTGAAGGTCTAGACGCCCCACGGAGATGGGGGAAGATTGGACCTCTTGCTGTGCAAAGTCCTGCGGCATGGAGCAGGTAAGTGAAGGGGAAACTTGCGGAACTTGGTTCGCAGCAGGTTTTGTCTGGGGGAAGGTCACAGTGGGACATGCCTATGGTTTATGCGCTGCATCTGGCAAGGTGAGTCACATATCTTAAAGATAGGATGACTATATATGTGTATAATCCCCATAATTGTGACCTCCCTGGTAGTATTGCAACTGGTGCTAGTAGCATTGAAAAGGGCCTGTGTGTATAGTGACAATTCTCTTTAAGAGAAGCCCCTGGGAATCTATTGAGGTTTCTTATGTAAAGGGAGTGAATGCTCTTACCTGCAAGCCTGCTCAGAGAGGTCCAGGCGGTTGCTGCAGACAGATAAATGCCGCTCTGTGGATCCTGGCCTGGACGGCAGGATCAGCCTCTGACCTCCTCGTGTGGGCCTCCCCCCCCCCCCCCCCGCGGCGGGCGCGCGCGTCCCCGTGATATGGGCGCAATTTCGCGCCGTTTTTCTGAAGGGGAAGGGCGGGCCCGTAGGTAAAAGGAAGGGGCGGCCCTTCCAAAAGAGTTCCCAGCTCAGTGATGTGTTGGAACTGAGAGAGGAGGACCGGAGCGGCAGAGTGGGGCGCCGAGGACACACAGTGGCCAAAGAAAAGTATTACAGTCTTCAAACAGACTGTCTTTCACCCTAAAGATAGGGTTTCTTTTTTCTTTTTCTTTTCAGCAGTTTTTATTGGCAAATACTACTAAGGGGGACAGAATGGTTTTTCTTTCTTTGGTTTAAAAAAAAAAAAAAAAAAAATAAGCCAAGATTAATAAGGAAAGGCATTTTTTTCCCCAGAAAGGGTTTGTGGGCAACAACTATTTATTTTCCCAAAACACCATTAAGTAGCGGGCGTACCTCGGTATTGTACCATGGCATCTGGTTCGGAGGGTACAAAAGGTGGGGATTCCCCCAGAGGGTCCGGGGTCTCGGACAAAGTCTTACCGCTACTTTCCCCAGAAGGAGCCTTGGTGAGACCATCGGGATCTGGGGCTGGAGCTGGCACGGGTCAGTCCAACCCTAGGATGGTCACGGACGAGGTACTGTCCACCTCTCTAAAGGAGATGGAAAAAAGAATGGAAAAAATGATAGCCAAGGCTATGCGGGGCAGAAAACGGAATAGATCTCCGTCGCCCGAGCGTGAACCCTCAGACGAGGAGGTCCCTTCCGCAGAGGAATGGGAAGACCTCTTGGACAAGGACCAAGTAGGTTCAGGGATCGAGGATCCGGGTACGGAGGAGTCTGGCGCAGCCTCCCAAGGGGAGAGCTGGTGGGTTCAAGTTTTAACAGACTTGGTCCATAGGACGTTCAACTTGCCAGTACCAGATCTCCAAGTATCAACGGTCTCAGCTTTAGGCTCACTAAGAGCGCCTCAAACCAATGCGGTTTTTCCGATCCATCCTCTACTAGAGGAAGTTATGTTCCAAGATTGGGCCAAGCCAGATAGAATCTTTGTACCACCAAAGAGATTCTCTGCCTTATATCCTATGGAAGAGAAATTTTCCAAGAGATGGGCAGCCCCGGCTGTAGACGCAGCCATCTCATGTGTTAACAAGTCTTTAACATGCCCTGTAGAAAACATACAGGTGTTCAAGGATCCGGTTGATAAACGCTTGGAAACGCTACTGAAAACCTCCTTCACTACTGCAAGGGCAGTAGTGCAGCCAGCTGTGGCTGCAATTGGGGTTGCGCAAGCATTATCGGATCAAGCTAAGCAGATGCTTAAACTTATTCCTGCCCAGCAGGCAGAAGAATTTTCGGACGTCCCTAGGGCCATACGATTTACGGTAGATGCGATTAAGGATTCGATCCAGCAAGCGTCACGCCTATCATTATCCCTTATCCATATGAGAAGACTCTTATGGTTAAAGAGCTGGGAGGCAGAGCCCCCATGCAAGAAGCTCCTGGTAGGGTTTCCCTTCCATGGAGGACGACTCTTCGGAGAAGACCTGGACAAATACATCCAGACCATTTCAAGCGGAAAAAGTACTCTTTTGCCCACCAAGAGGAAGTTTCGGGGGCCTGCGTTTAAACGACAGTACTCCCCTGGGCAGGGGCCCTCCAATACCAAACAGTATCGACGGCCTCCTGCGAAAGCAAATTTTAACAAGTCGCAGGGACAGGCCGGCGCAGGCAAGAAGCAGTGGTTTCGCAAGCCAGCAAAGCCAGCCCCCAAGCCGGCCTTATGAAGGGGCGCCCCCACCCTCGAAGGTGGGGGGAAGACTGCGTCTCTTTACAGAGGTTTGGGAGGCCAGCATTCCCGACAAATGGGTACGGTCCTCCGTGGCTACAGGCTACAAACTAGACTTCCTAAAGTTTCCTCCTCCTCATTTTCAGGAGTCAAGAGTACCAAACGATCCGAGGAAGGGAGCCGCATTAATAGCGGCATTGAATCATCTACTCTCTCAGGAGGTAATAGTAGAGGTACCAGTCCAAGAACAGGGGCTAGGTTTCTACTCCAACCTATTCATTATCCCAAAGCCCAACGGCGATGTCAGGCCAATTTTGGACTTAAAAATGGTAAATGCATACCTAAAGGTCCGCTCATTTCGGATGGAATCCGTGCGGTCAGCAGTTGCCGCACTTCAGAAGGACGATTTTATGGCATCCATAGACATAAAGGATGCTTACCTTCATGTTCCAGTTTACCAGCCACATCAAAGATTTCTACGCTTCTCGGTGGCTCTACGTCATTTCCAATTCATGGCGCTTCCCTTCGGGTTGGCTACGGCCCCCCGGGTGTTCACGAAGGTCCTAGCTCCAATCCTAGCCAATCTAAGGATTCAAGGGGTCACAATCCTAGCATACCTGGACGACCTCCTAGTCATAGATCACTCGTCTCCTGGCTTGAAACAAGCAGTGGCCCTCACAGTTCAGTACCTCGAGAGGTTCGGCTGGGTCCTAAATCGAGAAAAATCAGCATTCCAGCCCACAAGGCAGTTGGAATATCTCGGCATGAGATTAGACACAGAACAACAGAGGGTGTTTCTGCCTCTGATAAAAGTCAAAGCCATCAAGGAATTAATTCTACTGGTTCTAAGCAAGAAGGAACCAACTGTTCGCCTATGTATGCGGTTACTAGGCAAGATGGTGGCCACATTCGAGGCGGTACCGTACGCCCAGAGCCACACTCGCATCCTCCAGGCAGCCATCCTGTCAGCCTGGAGCAGGAGGCCACAGGCCTTAGATATCCCTTTGCCGCTCTCATCAAGAGTCCGACAAAGTCTGTGTTGGTGGTTAGACCCTCAGAATCTACTGAAGGGGAAGTCTTTCAGCCCAGTGGCTTGGAAGATAGTAACCACAGACGCCAGCCTAACAGGCTGGGGAGCAATTTTGGATGGTTGCACTCGCCAAGGCACTTGGGCAAAGCTAGAGAAGCAATTGCCCATCAACATCTTGGAGCTCAGAGCAGCTCGACTAGCCCTCAGGGCTTGGACGTCCAAGTTGCAGGGGTTCCCGGTGAGAATTCAATCGGACAATGCCACAGCAGTGGCATACATAAATCACCAAGGGGGAACCAAGAGTCAAGCCGCTCAGAGAGAGGTGAGCTTGATTCTCCTATGGGCAGAAGCTCATGTGCCCTGCATATCGGCGATATTCATTCCAGGAGTGGACAACCTTCAGGCGGACTTTTTAAGTCGCCAGACTCTGTTGCCGGGGGAATGGTCTCTACATCCACAGGTCTTTCAGACACTCTGCCAGAGATGGGGAGTGCCGGACGTGGACGTCATGGCATCAAGACTCAACAAGAAACTAGACAGGTTCATATCCCGCTCAAGGGATCCGATGGCCTGCGGAACCGATGCGCTGGTTTGCCCTTGGCATCAGTTCAGACTACTTTATGTATTTCCCCCGCTCCAGTTACTACCCCGCCTGCTGCGCAGGATCAGGGTGGAGCACATACCAGTCATCCTGGTAGCTCCAGCATGGCCCAGAAGGGCATGGTATTCACTAATCCTAAAGATGGTAGTGGGAGACCCTTGGACTCTTCCTCTACGGCCAGACCTGCTATCGCAAGGTCCGATCCTCCACCCTGCCTTACGGCATCTAAATTTGACGGCCTGGAAGCTGAATCCCTGATTCTCAGGGGTAGAGGTCTGTCTCAGAAAGTAATCTCTACCCTAATCAGAGCCAGGAAACCGGTCTCTAGGGTGATTCATTACAGGGTCTGGAAGGCCTATGTAGGCTGGTGTGAGTCCAAGCGATGGCTTTCTCGCAAATTCACCATTGATAGAGTTTTAAGTTTTCTCCAGCTAGGAGTGGATAAAGGATTGGCATTAAGCACAATCAAAGGACAGATTTCTGCTCTGTCAGTGTGGTTTCAGCGGCCGCTGGCCACCCACTCGCTGGTTAAGACCTTCCTTCAAGGGGTCTTACGTATTAAACCTCCAGTTAAATCCCCGCTTTGCCCGTGGGATTTAAACCTTGTTCTGTCAAGTTTACAGAAACAACCGTTTGAGCCGTTGGCTGAAATTCCTTTGGTTTTACTGACAAGGAAGTTAGTATTTTTGGTCGCCATAGTTTCCGCAAGAAGAGTATCGGAACTGGCGGCCTTATCCTGTAAGGAACCATATCTTATTTTTCACAAGGACAGGGTCGTTCTCCGCCCTCATCCTTCCTTCCTACCGAAGGTTGTATCCAGTTTTCATTTGAACCAGGATTTGGTATTACCATCCTTCTTCCCTAAACCTACTTCCAGAAAGGAAGGGTTGCTGCATACCTTGGATATCGTCAGGGCCATGAAGGCCTATCTTAAAGCTACAAAGAAGATCCGGAAAACAGATGTGCTGTTCATATTACCGGATGGGCCCAAGAAGGGGCAGGCAGCTGCAAAGTCCACCATTTCTAGGTGGATTAAGCAATTAATCACTCAGGCCTACGGCTTGAAAGGGTTGCCTCCTCCAGTATCATTAAAGGCTCATTCTACTAGGGCCATGGGCGCCTCCTGGGCAGCACACCACCAGATCTCTATGGCTCAAGTTTGCAAGGCGGCAACCTGGTCTTCTGTCCACACGTTTACAAAATTCTACCAGTTGGACGTAAGAAGGAATACTGATACTGCCTTCGGGCAGGCAGTGCTGCAGGCTGCAGTTTGAGACCCTCGGATTCCGGGGGCTCCTCTTTTTTGAGTTAAATTTAAAATTTAAGATTATTTTTCTCAACTAAGTTGGATTTATTATGATTTGAGTATTTCTCTAAATTAAATCCTTTGTCTTGGAGATGTTCTCCCTCCCCTCATTATGAGCATTGCTTTGGGACATCCCATATAGTAATGAATATGCCGCTCTGTGTCCCGTGATGTACGATAAAGAAAAAGGGATTTTTAATACAGCTTACCTGTAAAATCCTTTTCTTGGAGTACATCACGGGACACAGAGCTCCCACCCCTCTTTTTTGGGGACCATTTTGGGAGGCATACTGCTTGCTACAAAACTGAGGTACTCCTCCTATGGGAGGGGGTTATATAGGGAGGGGCATTTCCTGTTTGAAGATTGCCAGTGTCAACACCTGAAGGTACTCCATATAACCCATATAGTAATGAATATGCCGCTCTGTGTCCCGTGATGTACTCCAAGAAAAGGATTTTACAGGTAAGCTGTATTAAAAATCCCTTTTTTACCATTCACACACTATACTTAAAAAAAAAAAATCTTTATAAAAAAAAATCTGAAAGTTCCCGGGCTTTCACACTGAAGCGGTGCACTAGCAGGACAACTCCAAACGTCCTGCTAGCAGCATCTTTGGAGCGGTGAGAGAAGCGGTGTGTTTACCGCTCCTCCACCGCTCATTCCCATTGAAAGCAATGGGAAACCGCGCAATACCGCCGGTAATGCGCCTCTGCAGAGGTGCATTGCCGGTGGTATTAACCCTTTTTCGGCCGCTGGCGGGGGTTAATACCGCGCCGCTAGCGGCCGAATACTTCCGCAATTCCGACAGTATATCGCCGCTAAAAATAGCAGAGCTATACAGCCACCGCACCTCCTGCCCCAGTGTGAAAGGGGCCTTAAGGTCTGTGTTCAGCATTTACAAACTAGAGCTGAAGGGCGCTTTAGAAGCTTCAACAAAGCTTTCTGAATTCCCTGCAAATGCTTTGAAAAAGCTTGATGCTCACACTACCCTTATCCAAGTTGAAGCCAGTGTCAAACAGGCCTTAGGCCCCTTTCAGACGTCCGCTTTTTTTCATCCATCCGTTTGTGGATGAAAAAGGGACATACATTGGTCCCTATGTGATTGCGGATGTCAGGGGATAAACATCCGCTGACACCCGTAATCACCCGCCTCCGCAAACATCCGATTTCTTTATCGTACATCACGGGACACAGAGCGGCATTCATTACTATATGGGTTATATGGAGTACCTTCAGGTGTAGACACTGGCAATCTCAAACAGGAAATGCCCCTCCCTATATAACCCCCTCCCATAGGAGGAGTACCTCAGTTTTTACGCCAGTGTCTTAGGTGTTAGTCAGGGTTTAGCTTGCCTCCGCATCCTTGGGATTAGGTGAGCTACCGGTTCTGTCCAAAAAAGCCTCAGCGCTAAAGTGGTCAGTAACCGGACCCCAAACCCTTGGGGTATAGCCCATAATGCTTTTCTTTTTAGAGAGCTGGACCCTGGGCCCAGAACTTAGAAACCTTTGGGTACCTAAAGTTTTCTGTTGCCAGGGTGCTATATGGGCCCAGGACAGTGGATCCTTCATAGGAACTCAGGGCCTGAAGGTCTAGACATCCCCACGGAGATGGGGGAAGATTGGGCCTCTTGCTTGGCAAAGTCCTGCGGCATGGAGCAGGTAAGTGAGGGGAAAACTTGCGGAACTTGGTTCTTAGCAGGTTTTTTTCTGGGGGGTCACAGGGGACATGCCTAAAGTTATGCACTGCATCTGGCAAACTAGTCACATATCATAAAGATAGGATGGCTCTCTATGTATTATTCTCCATAAGATGTGACCTCCCTTGTAGTGTTGGAAAAGCATTGAGTGGGGCCTGTGTTATATAAAAATATATGTGTGTGTCAGAGAGCTTTGCTTACCTGCAGGCCTCCAGGCGATGCTCCATTCAGTCTTCCTCCTCAGAGCCTGCAAGCAGGCAAAACGCTGACCTCCTCATGGTTCCAGGCTGCAGGCTGCAGTTTGCTGGAACAGAGAGGTCCCTTCCTCCCAAAATCCCCCCCCCCCTCCCCCTGTCGGGAGGGGCATTTCCTGTTTGAGGTTGCTGGGGGGGAAGGGCGGGTCAGTGGCTTAAAGGAAGGGGCGGCCCTTCCTTGTTTGTTCCATCAATACTTTGGAACTGAGGAGAAAGACCAGAGCGGCAGCACGGGGCGCCGAGGACACACAGTGGCCAGAAAGGATATTGCAGTCTTCAGAGGACTGTTTTGTCAAGCCTAGAAATAGGCTGTTTCTTTTCCATCTCATAGTTTTTCTTTGCAATACTACTCAGGGGGACAGAATGTTTTTTCTTTCCTGGATTTGAAACAAAAACGAAAAAAAAAAAAAAAAAAGTCTAGGGGAGAGGAAGCATTTTTTTATCCCCCAAACAGGTGTTTGGACAATTAACTTTTATAGTTCCAAATACCAATAAGTAGCAGGTGTACCTCGGTATTGTACCATGGTATGCCGCTGTTTTCCCTACAGGGAGCCTTGGGGCCATCGGGATCTGGGGCTGGAGCTGACGCGGGTCAGTCCAACCCTAAGATGGTCACGGAGGAGGTATTACTCACCTCTTTAAAAGAGATGCAGAAAAGCATGGGAAAAATGATATCCGCAGCTATGCGGGGCAGTAAGCGGAATAGATCTCCGTCGCCCGAGCGCGGACCCTCAGAAGAGGAGGTCCTTTCCTCAGGGGAATTGGACGACCTCTTGGACACGGACCAAGTAGGTTCAGGGATCGAAGACCCGGATACAGAGGAGTCTGGGGCAGTCTCCCTGAGGGAGAGCTGGTGGATTCAAGGATTGTCGGACTTGGTCCATAGGACATTCAACTTGCCAGTACCAGATCTCCAGGTATCGACGGTTTCAGCTTTGGGCTCACTGAGGGCGCCTCAAAGCAATGCTGTGTTTCCGATCCATCCTCTATTAGAGGGAATTTTGTTCCAAGATTGGAACAAGCCAGATAAGATCTTCTTACCACCTAAAAGGTTCTCTGTCCTATATCCTATGGAAGAAAATTTTTCCAAAAGATGGGCTACTCCTGCAGTGGACGCAGCCATCTCATGTGTTAACAGATCGTTAACATGCCCTGTAGAAAACATACAGGTGTTCAAGGATCCAGTTGATAAGCGCTTGGAAGCACTACTTAAGAACTCCTTCACTACTGCAGGGGCAGTAGTACAGCCAGCTGTGGCTGCGATTGGGGTCGCTCAAGCATTATCGGATCAATTTAAGCAGATGCTTAAACTTATTCCGGCCCAGCAGGCAGAAAAATTTTCGGATGTCCCTAAGGCCATATGTTTTACGGTAGACGCAATCAAGGATTCTATCCAGCAAGCGTCACGTTTATCGTTATCCCTTATCCATATGAGAAGACTCTTATGGTTAAAAAGCTGGGAGGCTGAGCCCCCATGCAAGAAGCTCCTGGTAGGGTTCCCCTTCCATGGAGGACGACTCTTCGGAGAAGACCTAGATAAATACATTCAGACCATTTCAAACGGCAAGAGTACTCTCTTGCCAACTAAGAAGAAGGTTCAGGGACCTGCGTTTAAACGACAGTATTCCCCTGGGCAGGGGCCCTCTAATGCCAAGCAGTATCGACGGCCTCCTGCAAAAGCAAACTTCGGCTTCAACAGCAGATCACAAGGACAGGCTGTTAGAGGCAAAAGGCAGTGGTTTCGCAAACCAGCAAAACCAGCCCCCAAGCCAACCTTATGAAGGGGCGCCCCCACCCACGAAGGTGGGGGGAAGGCTGCGACTCTTTTCAGAGATTTGGGAAGCCAGCATTCCCGACGAGTGGGTACGGTCTTCCGTGGCCACAGGCTACAAATTAGATTTCCTAAGGTTTCCTCCTCCTCATTTCCAGAAGTCGAGGATTCCAAACGATCCGGAAAAGGGAGCCGCATTAAGATCGGCATTAGATCATCTACTTTCCCAGGAAGTAATAGTAGAGGTACCAGTCCTGGAACAGGGGCTGGGTTTCTACTCCAACCTATTCATCATCCCAAAATCCAATGGAGATGTCAGGCCAATTTTGGACCTAAAGATGGTAAATGCATATCTAAAGATCCGCTCATTTCGGATGGAATCCGTGCGGTCAGCAGCTGCCACACTCCAGAAGGACGACTTCATGGCGTCCATAGACATAAAGGATGCCTACCTTCATGTTCCAATTTATCAGCCACATCAAAGATATCTACGCTTCATGGTGGCTTCGCGTCACTTCCAATTCGTGGCGCTTCCCTTCGGGTTGGCTACGGCCCCCCGGGTGTTCACGAAGGTCCTAGCTCCAATCCTAGCCAAACTAAGGATCCAAGGGGTCACGATCCTAGCATACCTGGACGACCTCCTAGTCATAGATCACTCGTCTCCCGGCTTGGAGCGAGCAGTGGCCCTCACGGTCCAATACCTCGAGAGGTTCGGCTGGGTCCTAAATCGAGAAAAGTCAGCTTTCCAGCCCACAAAGCAGTTGGAATATCTCGGCATGAGATTAGACACAGAACAACAAGGAGTGTTCCTACCTCTGAGGAAGGTAAAAGCCATCAAGGAATTAATCCTACTGGTTCTAAGCAAGAAAGAACCGACTATTCGCCTATGTATGAGGTTACTAGGCAAGATGGTGGCCACATTCGAGGCGGTACCATACGCCCAGAGCCACACTCGCATCCTACAGGCAGCCATCCTGTCAGCATGGAGCAGAAGGCCACAGGCCTTGGATATCCCGTTGCCGCTCTCATCAAGAGTCCGACAAAGTCTGTGTTGGTGGTTAGACCCTCAGAATCTACTGAAGGGGAGGTCTTTCAGCCCAGTGGCTTGGAAGATAGTGACCACAGACGCCAGCCTGACGGGCTGGGGAGCAATTTTGGATGGTTGCACTCGCCAAGGTACTTGGGCAAAGCCAGAGAAGCAGTTGCCCATCAACATCTTGGAGCTCAGAGCTGCTCGACTAGCCCTCAGGGCTTGGACGTCAAAATTGCAGGGGTTCCCGGTGAGAATTCAATCAGACAATGCCACGGCCGTGGCACACATAAATCACCAAGGGGGAACCAGGAGTCAAGCCGCTCAGAGAGAGGTGAGCTTGATTCTTCTATGGGCAGAGGCTCATGTGCCCTGCATATCGGCAATATTCATTCCAGGAGTGGACAACTTTCAGGCGGACTTCTTAAGCCGCCAGACTCTATGGCCGGGGGAATGGTCTCTGCATCCACTAGTCTTTCAAGCACTCTGCCAAAGATGGGGAGTGCCGGACGTGGATATCATGGCATCGAGACTCAACAAGAAACTAGACAGGTTCATGTCCCGCTCAAGGGATCCGATGGCCTGCGGAACCGATGCGTTGGTTTGCCCTTGGCATCAGTTCAAACTTCTTTATGCGTTTCCCCCGCTCCAGTTACTACCCCGCCTGCTGCGCAGGATCCGGGTGGAGCACATACCAGTCATCCTGGTAGCTCCAGCATGGCCCAGAAGGGCATGGTACTCACTAATCTTAAGGATGGTAGTGGGAGACCCTTGGACTCTTCCTCTACGGCCAGACCTGCTATCGCAAGGTCCGATCCTCCACCCTGCCTTACGGCATCTAAATTTGACGGCCTGGAAGCTGAATCCCTGATTCTCAGGGGTAGAGGTCTGTCTCAGAAAGTAATCTCTACCCTAATCAGAGCCAGGAAACCGGTCTTTAGGGTGATTTATTACAGGGTCTGGAAGGCCTATGTAGGCTGGTGTGAGTCCAAGCGATGGCTTTCTCGCAAATTTACCATCGATAGAGTATTACGTTTTCTCCAGCTAGGAGTGGATAAAGGATTGGCATTAAGCACAATCAAAGGACAGATTCTGCTCTGTCAGTGTGGTTTCAGCGGCCGCTGGCCACCCACTCGCTGGTTAAGACCTTCCTTCAAGGGGTCTTACGTATTAGACCTCCAGTTAAATCCCCGCTTTGTCCGTGGGATTTAAATCTTGTTCTGTCAAGTTTACAGAAACAACCGTTTGAGCCGTTGGCTGATATTCCTTTGGTTCTACTGACAAGGAAGTTAGTATTTTTGGTTGCCATAGTTTCCGCAAGAAGAGTTTCGGAGCTGGCAGCCTTATCCTGTAAGGAACCATATCTTGTTTTTCATAAGGACAGGGTCGTTCTCCGCCCTCATCCTTCCTTCCTTCCGAAGGTCATATCCAGTTTTCATTTGAACCAGGATTTGGTATTACCATCCTTCTTCCCTAAACCTACTTCCAGAAAGGAAGGGTTGCTGCATACCTTGGATATTGTCAGGGCCATGAAGGCCTATCTTAAAGCTACAAAGAAGATCCGGAAGACAGATGTGCTGTTCATTCTACCGGATGGGCCCAAGAAGGGGCAGGCAGCTGCAAAGTCCACCATTTCTAGGTGGATTAAGCAATTAATCACTCAGGCCTACGGCTTGAAAGGGTTGCCTCCTCCAGTATCATTAAAGGCTCATTCTACTAGGGCCATGGGCGCCTCCTGGGCAGCACACCACCAGATCTCTATGGCTCAAGTTTGCAAGGCGGCAACCTGGTCTTCTGTCCACACGTTTACAAAATTCTACAAGTTGGACGTAAGAAGGAATACTGATACTGCCTTCGGGCAGGCAGTGCTGCAGGCTGCAGTTTGAGACCCTCGGATTCCGGGGGCTCCTCTTGTTCGAGTTAAATTTAAAATTTTTATTTTTCTCAACTAAGTTGGATTTATTATGATTTGAGTATATCTCTAAATTAAATCCTTTTGTCTTGGAGATGTTCTCCCTCCCCTCATTGTAAGCATTGCTTTGGGACATCCCATATAGTAATGAATGCCGCTCTGTGTCCCGTGATGTACGATAAAGAAAAAGAGATTTTTAATACAGCTTACCTGTAAAATCTTTTTCTTGGAGTACATCACGGGACACAGAGCTCCCACCCCTCTTTTTTGAGGACCATTTTGGGAGGCATACTGCTTGCTACAAAACTGAGGTACTCCTCCTATGGGAGGGGGTTATATAGGGAGGGGCATTTCCTGTTTGAGATTGCCAGTGTCTACACCTGAAGGTACTCCATATAACCCATATAGTAATGAATGCCGCTCTGTGTCCCGTGATGTACTCCAAGAAAAAGATTTTACAGGTAAGCTGTATTAAAAATCTCTTTTTTGCAGACGGAAGAAAACCCTATTTTTTTCTTCCGTCTGCGAATCGGATGAACACGGACAGACGGTCCGTGTTCTTCAAAACCCCCCATAGGGAAGAGCGGAGAAAAGACCGCCCTGTCAGCCGACGGCTCAGCAGGGATATACAGAGCGATCCCCGCTGAGCTTATGGACACACGGAGGCGGATCATTACTGATTCGCCCCGTGTGAAAGGGCCCTTACAGTTTTCCATGGATGAAAACAGTTTTTTTTTTTTTGTTTGTTTATACCAGCGGGGAGAATAAAAAAACAAACAACGAAGAGGTCGCCATTCTAAGTGATAGTGCAGCAATCTCACCTACTGTGTCTGTCTTCTGACAAGGGGACTGTATCCCCGGAAGAACACTCTGATCAGCTGCTGATTGGATGCTGGTTTTCCAGCAAGATTGTTAGACAGAAGCTGGTTGGTAGTGCGGCTTCTTTTGGGACAGGCAGCTGTTCACACTGACTGAATGTTGGCCGGTTCCTGCCGAACTGGCTTATATTCGGATCGTGTGTACCCAGCATTTGTCCCCCTGCAAAGTCCCACAAATACCTGTTGACGTTGCAGTTAACTAGTTGCCAGGCCTGCTTGCACTACAGTGGGATGAGATTGTGGTTTCTGGGTCAGCGTGGCAACAGGGGTAGATGCACTGGTAACATCTTAGGGACCAGTTCTCCCTAATTGACGCCTTCCCTCTGTTTCAACTACTATTGCATTTTTTGAGAAGAATCCGTGAGGTGGTAACACAGAGAAATAGTGTTAGCAGAGTTGGCCTCGGAGGGCTTCGTACACTGACCTAGTGAATCCTGCAGGGGGACACTCCTTGGTCACTCCTCTTGCTGCCAGAAGAGCTCTGGAAAGGCTGGTGGAATCCAGGTCAACAATTTCTTATATGATCTGCCATTTAATCATATAAGCCTATGGTTTGAAAGGGCAAAATCCCACCCTTACTGGGGAGAGCTTCTCTACCAGTTGTGTGGGGCATCTTGGGCGTTTCGCCATCTGGCGTCAGTGGCCCAGGTTTGCAAGACCGCTACTTTGGTCTTTGGTTCATACATTCACAAGGTTTTTACCAGGTGGATGTCAACCGTGGGAGGTACTGCCTTTGGCCTCGACGTATTAGTTAGGCTCCATACAAACTATTCAATTTTTTTGCTGTATTTTGGCTTCAGATTTACCAAAACAATGTAGTGCAAGGGCCTGCCTGATTGCATACAAATTGAAACTCTTAAGGTTTGACCTCATATTATACAGTGCCTTGCGAAAGTATTCGGCTCCCTTGAACTTTGCGACCTTTTGCCACATTTCAGGCTTCAAACATAAAGATATAAAACTGTAATTTTTTTTGAAGAATCAACAAGTTGGACACAATCATGAAGTGGAATGAAATTTATTGGATATTTCAAACTTTTTTAACAAATAAAAAACTGAAAAATTGGGCGTGCAAAATTATTCAGCCCCTTTACTTTCAGTGCAGCAAACTCTCAAAAGGTCGCAAAGTTCAAGGGGGCAGAATACTTTGGCAAAGGCACTGTATGGTTTTGGTAAAGCTGAAGACAAAAATCTGCAGAAAGTCTAATAGTATGGGGTCTTAAGGCCCATACACACGATTAGACTTTGACACCAAATGTCCGACGGACCTGTTTGATCGGACAATCCGACCGTGTGTATGCTCCATCGGACAAATGTTTTCTGTTTTTCATCGAACAAATGTTCGCTGTGAAAACGAACAAACTTTCCGGCAACAAATGTCCGATGGAGGATAATCCGATCGTGTGTACACAAATCCATCGGACTTGAGTCCAAAGTACAAACACGCATGCTCAGAACCAATGCTAAAAATTGGACAACAATAGCAGAAGTTACCCAAAGGGTGGCGGTAAAGAGCTGAAAACGCATGATTTGGTGAAACGGAAAAGTCCAATGGAAGTCCGATCGTGTGTTTGAGGCTTAAGAGTAGGTTCTTCTCTGGTGGCAGTTTTTATGTGATGGTGTCTCCCACAAAATGACCCTAAGGTACTGGGAACCTGATCAATGATAAGCTAAGTGGAGATGCCGCCCACTGTAAGGGCTAGGTGTATTCACGGGAAACCATACCGAAACACAAATAAAATAAATGCATGTAAACACTCAAAGGCTAGCTCCTCAAAAAATGTATTTATTATAAATGGAAATCATCACAGACTTAAACAAAGGTTGCTACTCTCTACAAAAATGGATTGTCAGGGTCTTGCAATGTCTTATGGGACTTGTAGTTTCAAAACGGCTGGAGGGGTTGAGGTCACCTACCCTGCAGTTTAGGACATCCCAAAGTTATGAATATAACCGGCTCTGTGTTCTGTAATGTACGATAAAGAAAATTGGGGTTTTCCTACATTTTACCTGTAAAAATCCTTTTCTCAGAGTACATCACAGGACACAGATGTCCCTCCCCTCTGTTTGGGAATTTATTGCTTGCTACAAAACTGAAGTTCTTCCTGGCTCTATTGTAAGGGTCATTTAAGGGAGGACTTCCTGTTTGATTTATCTACCCGTGTCCATTCACCTATAGGTGGCATATAGCCCAAATAGTTAAGAATATAACCGGCTCTGTGTCCTGTGATGTACTCCTAGAAAAGGATTTTACAGGTCTGATGTAGGAAAAATCCAATTTTTGCTTAGTCAGGGAATGTAAAGGATGTGTGTTTTTTGTTTTTTTTTAGGCTTGTGCAACTCATAGTAACAGTATTTGGTACTAGTTTAGACTGTCATACAGAAGCGTTTTAGTTGTACATAAACAGTTGTATGCCATCTTTGTATTTTACAGTATATTTAGTTATATGTGACTAATGTAACTGTCCTTCTCCAGGCTATCTCTTTGATCTGTCATCCTTGTCAAGTAAAGATGGTTATGCTATTCATGATCGTGAAAGATCAATAAAGTTGAATATTTGCAGTGCCGTTAAGCCTGAGTTTTGCGATGCCGCAGCTGGTAAGTTTGAAATTCCCTGAATAGAGAGTGGGTGACAGTTGAAATGTTCTTTTCTAATCTGTTGTAAAACACATGGCACTGCTACACAACAGATACCAGCTGCAATCTAAGGGTGCAGTCACACTGCCACTCCTGACTGGTTCTGGGTACAGTTTGTCCCCATGTTCTGGTTTGTTTGTTTAGTGTAAGTGCTTTGAACCACATCCAGGATCGGTTAAGTGTACTGTTCCCAGGACTGGTGGTCCCAGACATTGTTCACTTGTGGTCCGGTATAGTTTGCACACCTTGCTGGAGCACAGAACTATCCATAGCTATTGAAGCATGGATCACTTTGGGCTGGCTAGAATAAGTGTGCCTAAGAACATTTCCTTATAGTCCAGTGTGAGCGCAGACCAGCGGGGGATGAGAGACAATTTAACTCTGGCACAGTTCAGTTAATCCGTTCCAGTGTGAGCGCACCCTTAAAGTAGAAGTCCACCCTAACACTAAAATCACTTAATCTACAGACATCCACGATCTAGCACTGACCTAGCTAGCTCTGTAAAGAAGAAATCCGTATACATACCTTTTCTGAGACCGATCCGATCCCACACTGAGCTGCCATCTGCGGCTTCGCTGTGGAGGTGGGTGCAGAGAACGCGTCCAATAACGGAAGCCCCATAGTAGGTCTATGGGTGACGTCGCTCCTCATTCATTCCACAGCCGTTGTCGGCTGTTTTCTTTTGCAGCGATTCCGCCGCTGGAGATCGGATCAGTTTCAAAAAAGGTACATGGACATGCAATCATTAGTAAATAGAAACTAAATACATTTTCTCAACAGCACTATATAGAAGTCTTGTGACTTCTATCAGTGTCTGGCTGAGCACTGATTAAAACTTGTAGGAGGAGTTTTCATACTGCACTGAGCTTTCCTTTAAGGATTCAGGACCCCTGACCCTCTGTCTGGACAGTGCTGACCACATGCACTCTCCTCTCTCTCACTTTTTGTGAAATGCTTAGATCAGCTCAATGCTGCTGATCTTTCTGCAGCTTCTTGTCAGCCACTTCCTGGCCACTTACTTGTACTCATGTCATGGTGGTTGCATGGCATTTTTTTGGAGCATGCCTTTTTTTCCCTCTATCTGTGACCCATTAGGGAGATTTCCATTTTTTTTCTAAAACCCCCGAACCAGATTAACACCGCTACAGAGGAAGATTGGCAGAGCCTGTGATACACCGAGTGGGCATAAGGGGGGGTTGCTTCTGCAGCTTGTTTTAACCTGTTCACTCTTTAGGCATACCAAACACATCAGAGTGGGTAACAGGTGCCAGGCAGGACATATAGAAAAGGGTCCCCTATTCTGTTTTGGTGAGCATTAGAACAGGGAATGTGAGTGAATTCCTCTGATAGGGACACATGCTACAATAAAAGCACATCTTTTTAGACTGAGGTTTAGAATATTTGATATTTACTGCTGGCTGTGTGCCCTCATTTGGGAGATTTTCTTTCACTTCCTGTCCCATAGCCTCAAAAGGAAGTAAGAGGAAATCATGATAGTCGCCAGAATTGATGTGTATGTGTGTGTGTATATGTATGTGTGTGTATATGTGTATATATATATATATATATATATATATATATATATATATATATATATATATATATATATATATATATATATATATATATATATATATATATATATATATATATACAGCTAAAAGAAAACTTTGCCTTTTAGTTATACTTTAAAGGGGTTGTAAAAGTACTTTTTTTTTTTTTTTTCCTAAATGGCTTCCTTTACCTTAGTGCAGTCCTCCTTCACTTACTTCATCCTTCCATTTTGTTTTTAACCACTTCCCGCCCAAGGACGTCATATGACATACTGGACTTTAAGTGGCGATATTTGAAAGATGCCTGCAGCTACAGGCATCATTCAGATAACCATTTCTTCAGCCGGCAATTCTGTGCACCATAAGAATGATCATAGCGGCAGTTCCGCCGCTTGATCGTTCTTGTATCACCCCCCTCATGCCGCCATCCGGTGCTTCTCCGTGCTCTCCTGTGCCATCGGAAACCTGGAGAAACGATCTGCCGGCGCCGGATGGGAGGCATAGAGATGACTGGTGACCAGATGGTCACCAGTCATCTCTATGATCGTCGGAGGCCCGTGCGCGATGTTATGACGTCACGCCCTGGAAGCGGAATGTAAACAAAGCTGCAATCGCGGCTGAAAGCATGAGATCCGTGTGTTTTTTCTTTTTTTTTTCTTTTCACAATCTCATGCTTTCCAGCCTGGAGGAGAGATGTGGGGTCTCATTGACCCCGCCTCTCTCCATAAAGAGTACCTGTCACAAACCATTCCTATTACAAGAGATGTTTACATTCCTTGTAATAGGAATAAAAGTGATCAAAAAAAAAAATGTACAAAAAAGTGTAAAAATTTAATAAATAAGGTAAAATAAAAAATAAAATTAATATTTATTTTTTTATTTTTAAACGCCCCTATCCCCAGTAGCTCGCGCTCAGAAGTGTGAACACACACGCAAGTCCCACCCACATATGTAAACACCGTTCACATCACACGTGAGGTATTGCCGCATGCGTTAAAGCGCCAGCAACAATTCTAGCACTAGACCTCCTCTGTAATTCCAAACTGGTAACCTGTTAAAAAAAAAAGCAGCAATGCCTATGGAGATTTTTAAGTACTGATGTTTGACGGCATTCCATGAGTGTGCAACAGTTTTAAAGCGTGACATGTTGGGTATCTATTTACTTGACGTAACTTCATCTTTCATTATACAACAAAATTGGGCTAACTTTTACTGTTTTTTGTTATTTTTTAATTCATGAAACTGTTTTTCCCCCAAAAAAAGGCGTTTGAAAAATTATTGCGCAAATACCGTGCGAGATAAAAAGTTGCAATGACTGCCATTTTAATTCCCTAGGGTGTCTGATGAAAAAATTATGATTTTTGCATGTAGGAGTGAAGTGCCAAAATAGGCAGGTATGGAAGTGGTTAAATGTCCTTATTCCTTCTGAGAAATCCTCACTTCCTGTTCTGTCTAACGCCACACATTAATGCAAGGCTTTCTCCCTGGTGTGGAGTGTTGTGCTCGCCCCCTCCCTTGGACTACAGGAGAGTCAGGACGCCCCCTAACACAGCTCCTTTCTCTATCTGCAACATAGAGAGTGTCCTGACTCTCCTGTAGTCCAAGGAAGAGGGCAAGTACGACACTCCACACCAGGGAGCAGGGAGAAAGCCTTGCATTACTGTGTGTAGTTAGACAGAAGAACGGGAAGTGAGGATTTCTCAGAAGAAATAAGGACATTTAAAAGCAAAATCGAAGGATGAGGTAAGTGAAGGAGGACTGCACTAAGGTAAAGGAAGCTATTTAAGAAAAATGTATTTTAACTTTACAACCCCTTTAAATCTTAACCACTTCCGGACCGCCGCATGTACATTTACGTCGGCAGAATGGCACGGACAGGCACATGGCTCGGGGGTCCGATCGGGACCCCCCCCCCCCGGTACATGTGGCGGTTCCCGTGGCTTCAGGAGCGATCCGGGACGAGGGCGCTGCTATTCGTTTCTAGCCGCCCCCTCGCGAGCGCTCCCCTGAGCTGAAGAACGGGGAGAGCCATATGTAAACACGGCTTCCCCGTGCTTCACTGTGGCGGCTGCATCGATCGAGTGATCCCTTTTATAGGGAGACACAATCGATGACGTCAGACCTACAGCCACACCCCCCTACAGTTGTAAACACACACTAGGTGAACCCTAACTCCTACAGCACCCCCTGTGGTTAACTCCCAAACTGCAACTGTCATTTTCACAATAAACAATGCAATTTAAATGCATTTTTTGCTGTGAAAATGACAATGGTCCCAAAAATTTGTCAAAATTGTCCGAAGTGTCCGCCATAATGTCGCAGTCACGAAAAAAATCGCTGATCGCCGCCATTAGTAGTAAAAAAAATATATAATAATAAAACTATCCCCTATTTTGTAAACGCTATAAATTTTGCGCAAACCAATCGATAAACGCTTATTGCGATTTTTTTTTTTACCAAAAATAGGTAGAAGAATACGTATCGGCCTAAACTGAGGGAAAAAAAAATTTTATATATGTTTTTGAGGGATATTTATTATAGCAAAAAGTAAAAAATATTGAATTTTTTTCAAAATTGTCGCTCTATTTTTGTTTATAGCGCAAAAAATAAAAACCGCAGAGGTGATCAAATGCCACCAAAAGAAAGCTCCATTTGTGGGGGGAAAAAAGGACGCCAATTTTGTTTGGGAGCCACGTCGCACGACGGCGCAATTGTCTGTTAAAGCGACGCAGTGCCGAATTGTAAAAACCCCTTGGGTCATTTAGCAGCATATTGGTCCGGTCCTTAAGTGGTTAAATGAAAATTTTGTGATTGGTTATATATATATATATATATATATATATATATATATATATATATATATATATATATATATATATATATATATATATATATATATATATATAATTACAATTAGGTTTATATATACATATATGTATATAATTACAATTGTGCCTAATCATTACTGTTACAATTGAACTGTGTGAAACACGTCTACAAGACTTGTGTGTTGGTGTCCTTTGATGTAATTTTGGTGATCAATAAATGGCATTTTAATTTCTATCGATGTGCAGCCATTTCTTCTATTCAGGCCGAGGCCAACACTTGACCGGAGTTCCTATTAAGCAGAGCTAATTCACCTGGAGCGGCAAGTTTTTTATTCATATATATTTGGACACAGGCACAATTAGTTTTTTTTTTTCAGGTATTTACCAAAACATTTTCAAGCTATAGTTAAAGATATGGGCTGAAAGTACAAACTCTCAGGTTTAATTTGTACATCCAAATGGCTGCTGATTTGGCTGTATACCAGTTCCAGGGCAGCGCATCTGAAAGTAGAATATTTGGTATTTCTTATGATTTGAATATTTATTTTAAAAAAAAATATTGAAACGTTTTTTATATATATATATATATATATATATATATATATATATATATATATATATATCAATTTTTTTTTTTGTCTGTAGGTGTGTGCGTATCAGAAGGTGGAAAGCACTTGAATGCAGGAAAGGCCCAGAGCCTTCTCACCTACACAGATAAGATGCTGAGGCTAGTTTATAAAGATGGTGATGTATGCAGCAAGAACCCATCATTTAAACACCAGAGTGTTTTCACCTTTGTGTGTGGATCAGACCCAGCTGCTGGCAGCCTTCCATCCTTTGTGTCCTTCAGTGAAGACACGTGTACCTGGCAGTTCACATGGCACACGTCTCTGGTCTGTGAGAAAAAGGTGTGCATATTATTTTTCCTAGCATGTGTTGTATATTGGATCCAAACTGCAGTTGTTCATTGTCTGGTGATCCTTTATTTCTTTTTCTCAGGTTGAATGCTCAGTGCAGAATGGCACCTCCACTATTAATCTGGGTCCTTTGACGAAGCACGTGGGTTACTATGAGGTCCTGCAGAGTGAGGAGTCAGATTCTGCAGTCTTTTACCTAAGTTTATGTCAGCCTTTAAATGAGGTTGTTGGTGTTAAATGTCCAACAGGCGCAGCGGCATGCAGGGTCGCATCTAGTGGAGAAGCAATTGTAAGTATGAATCTGTTTCCTTAATGGGTTTATTAGTAGGAAAGGTGCAATGTAGTGTTCTAAATAAATGCTGCAGCATTAAGGGGCCCTTTCACACTGAGGAGTTTTTCAAACACTTTAAAAAAAAAAAGTGCTGGAAAAACTCAAAAAAAACGCTTCCTTTAAAATCAATAAATGTTTTCACACTGGGGCAGTGCACTTCCATTGCAGTGCAAACAAATCCTGTTTGCAGCATCTATGGTGTATGTTTGGGGAGCTAAAATAACTAGGGGTGCACCGAATGGGTTTTCTTTATCGTACATCACGGGACACAGAGCGGCATATTCATTACTATGTGGGTTATATGGAGTACCTTCAGGTGATGGACACTGGCAATCTTAAACAGGAAGTCCCCTACCATTATAACCCCCTCCCATAGGAGGAGTCCCTCAGTTTTTTCGCCAGTGTCTTAGGTGTTGGTCACGAATTAGTTTGCCTCCATGTCCTTGGGACTAGGTAGACTATACCGGATCTGTCCAAAGTGCCTCAGAGCCAAGGTGGACAGTACCCGGGCCCCAAGTCGTGGGGTTTTGCCTATAATGCCTCTCTTCGGAGGGCTGGACCCTGGGCCCAGAACTTTGAACTTTCTAAAGTCCAAAAGGCGCTGTTGCCAGGGTGCTGTATAGGTCCAGGGCAGTGGGGTTCCTGCCAGGACCCGGGTCCCTGAAGGTCTGGTACAGAACCCGCGGAGATGGGGGAAGATTGGGCCTCTTGCTTTTGCAATACCCTGCAGCGTGGAGCAGGTAAGAGAGGGGCCTGCGGAACTTGGTTCGTCGACAGGTCCCTCAGTGGGGGAAATCTAGTTGGGACAGCCTGGGATGCTCTGCATGGGCGACTTTTTTCCAATATGTCTGCTAGACAGGATGGTTACCTCCCACATTCTAGTGTATCCCCCTCCACTAACAAATGTGTTTGCCATTATATATATATTTATATGTATGCTCGCTGCTCCGCATGGCTTTGGGGGTTAGGGGCTCCTTTCCTGGTTCCCTGGGACTAACAAGGATCAGCCCACCCCCGTGTTTTCCTGGCTCAAGCTGTGCTGTAAGATGGCCAGAGACTTGCCTTGTCAGGTGTTGCGTTGCGGCCAAGCGGCTGTGTCCTGTCACGCCGCTGGCGTTGCTGTCTCTCCTCGTGTTGGTGTCGCGCGCAATATAGGGGCGCGCACGGAAGAGGCGGGGACCGTAGCAGCGTCAGCAAGGAGGAGGGGGCGTTCCCCTCGCTATATCTCGGCTGACAAACTGTCCTCCGGTCAGTGTGAGAAGCATCTGCTGGCTGGAGGGACACAGAACGGGGCACAGAGCGGCGGTCGAGCGACACCTGGTGGCGGTAAAGAGACCTGTTGGTCTGGAGCTAGGCTCCCCACTGACCTGAAAAAAAAAAAAAAAGGAAGCTAAAAGCCTTTTTTTGTTTTTCTTTAAAGCCAAGAGTCTCTAGCAGCAGGTTGGCTATTAACACAGTGTTTTTCCTAAAGGAACAGTGCCTGTAAAAAAAAAAAAAAAAAAAAAGATATATAAAATAAATATATATATATAAAAAAAAAAGGGGGGGGGTTAATATAGAAGGAAGGTGTGAGCACTGCCTTCCTTTGGCCTTAAGGGGATATTTTTTTCCTGCCTTAAGCTATATATTTCCTTTTTTTTTCTCCTTGCTACAACAGTCAGTTGTTGCTAGCGGAGTGCCTCAGTGTTGTATCATGGGCCCTAAAGGTTCGGGGACTAAGAATGCTAAAAATGCAAAAAAACAGAAGGGTTCCCCCTCTAGTTCTGAGGATCTTGGTCAGGCCATGCCGGGTTTGTTCTCTCCTGAGAAATTAACTGACGCCACCTTTTAGGACCCATCAGGTGTGGTGGGTGCTGCGGCTGGCCCCATTCTACCTGCTCCGGTGTTTGTTACACCCGAGATGCTAGCTGTCTCCCTGGACGGGTTAGAACAGAGATTGACAATGCTTCTTAATAATTCTCTTACAGGAACAAAGAGAGATGGGTCTCCGTCGCCTAAATTGGTGTCCTCAGAAGTTGAGGTTCTCTCCCCTGAGGAGTTTGAATCCCAGGAAGACCTAACCGAGCAGAACCTAGAAGGTTCAGATATGGAGGAGTCCACTATTGAGGAACCTTTTTCGGTCTCCCAAGCAGAAGGTCTGTGGGTTCAGTCTCTAACGGATATGGTCCGTTCAGCTTTTAAACTGCCTTTACCAGAGCCTCAGTTTCCTGCTGTATCGTCCTTGGGCTCCTTGAAAGCACCATTTAGTAACGCAGTCTTTCCGCTTCACCCCTTGTTGGAGAACGTGATTTTTCAAGATTGGGTTCGGCCCGATAGAATTTTTGTGCCTCCAAAGAGGTTTTCTGTTCTGTACCCCATGGAGGAGAGTTTTTCTAAAAAATGGGTGCTTCCTGCTGTGGATGCAGCGGTCTCCTCCGTAAATAAGTCTTTAACCTGTCCGGTAGAGAACATACAAATGTTCAAGGATCCGGTTGATAAGCGGTTAGAGACCCTTTTGAAAGCATCTTTTTCTACAGCAGGAGCAGTCGTGCAACCGGCAGTTGCTGCTATAGGGGTTTGTCAGGCGTTAAAAGACCAGACAAAACAGATGTTAAGGGAGCTCCCGGCTCAGCAAGCGCAGGATCTGGCCGACCTCCCTAGAGCTCTGTGTTTTGCGGTGGATGCCATAAAGGACTCCATCCAACAGGCTTCCCGCCTGTCGCTGTTTCTGGTACATATGCGGCGGCTCTTGTGGCTAAAGAATTGGTCGGCCGAGGAGGAAGGCTTTTTGGGGAAGATCTTGATAAATACATACAGACAATATCAAGTGGCAAGAGTACTCTTTTACCAGTCAAAAAAAGATTTTGAGGCCCAACATTCAAGCGGCAGCAATCCCCAGCCCCAGGGCCCTCTGGCCCCAGGCAGTATCGACGGCCTCCCGCACGATCAAACTTTGCTAATAAGTCGCAGGGACAGGCCGCTGGTGGTAAAAGACCATGGTTCCGCAAACCAGCTAAACCGGCTCCCAAGTCAGCCTTATGAAGGGGCGCCTCCACTCAATCAGGTGGGGGGAAGGCTTCGATTCTTTGCAAAGGTTTGGGAAGCCAAGATCCCCGACAAATGGGTTCTTTCCTTAGTGGCGACTGGCTACAAGATAGAATTTCGGGAGTTCCCCCCTCCGCATTTTCAGGAATCAAGGATTCCAAGCGATCCGGCAAAGAAGGCTGCCTTGCTATCAGCCTTGGATCGTCTTCTAGATCAAAGGGTAATCATAGAGGTACCCGTTCAGGAGCACAAGCTAGGCTTTTACTCCAATCTGTTTATCGTTCCGAAACCCAATGGCGATGTAAGGCCCATCCTGGATCTAAAAATTCTAAACTCTTACCTGAGGATCCAGTCCTTTCGGATGGAATCCATACGCTCTGCCGCCGCAGCGTTGCAGCCGAACGATTTTTTGGCCTCAATAGACATAAAGGATGCATATCTTCATGTTCCAGTTTTCCAAGGGCATCAAAAGTTCCTACGTTTTGCTGTCGCGGGGTGCCACTATCAATTTGTGGCTCTCCCTTTCGGGTTGGCTACGGCCCCCTGTGTGTTTACAAAGGTCCTGGCCCCCATCTTGGCCAGTCTGAGGACCCAGGGAGTCTTGATCCTGGCCTATTTGGACGACCTCCTGGTCATAGATCACTCTGCTTCAGACCTGAGTCGAGCAGTAGCCCTGGCGGTTCAGTACCTCAAGGTATTTGGTTGGGTTCTAAACCAAGAAAAATCGGCTTTGCAGCCTGCAAGGCGATTAGAATACCTTGGCATGCTGCTAGACACAAAGCAGCAAAGGGTGTTTCTCCCCGTAGAGAAATTCAGGGGGATCAAACAATTGATCCAGTTAGTGCTAAGCAAAAGGCAGCCCACTATCCGTTTGTGCATGAGATTACTAGGAAAGATGGTGGCCACCTTCGAGGCGGTGCCATATGCTCAGGCCCACACTCGTATCCTGCAGACAACCATCCTGTCAGCCTGGAACAAAGATCCACAAGCCCTGGATCTTCCGTTGACCCTTCCATCAAAGGTCCGGCAAAGTCTCTGCTGGTGGTTAAAACCTCTGAACCTCCTAAAGGGAAAATCGTTCAGTCCCATCATCTGGAAGTTGATAACCACAGATGCCAGCCTGAAAGGCTGGGGAGCGGTCTTGGATGGGCAGATCCAGCAGGGGATTTGGGCAGAGTCGGAAAGACGGCTGCCAATCAATGTCTTGGAGATCAGGGCGGCACGCCTAGCTTTAAAAGCCTGGACATCCAAGCTGCAAGGGTCTCCGGTGAGAGTGCAGTCCGACAATGCCACGGCGGTGGCATATATAAACCACCAAGGGGGCACGAAGAGTCGAGCCGCCCAAAGGGAAGTGAGCTTAATTTTTCTATGGGCAGAAGCGCATGTACCATGCATCTCGGCGGTTTTTATCCCAGGGGTGGATAATTTACAGGCAGACTTCTTGAGTCGCCAGCAGCTGATTTCAGGGGAGTGGTCTCTCCATCCCCAAGTCTTTCAGGAAATCTGCCAGAAATGGGGATTTCCGGATGTGGACATCATGGCATCTAGGTTCAACAGGAAGCTGAACAAGTTCGTGTCCCGATCTAGGGACCCTCTGGCCTGTGGAACCGATGCATTGGTTTGTCCTTGGCATCCGTTTAGTCTGCTGTACGCCTTCCCCCCGTTACAGATGCTGCCCCGCCTGCTGCGCAGGATCAGGGCGGAGAGCAGGCCTGTCATTCTGATAGCCCCAGCATGGCCTCGGAGGTCGTGGTACTCACTGATCGTGAGAATGTCAGTGGGGGAACCTTGGACCGTCCCACTTCGTCCAGACCTACTCTCTCAGGGTCCGATACTCCACCCTGCCTTACGGCATCTAAATTTGACGGCTTGGCGGCTGAATCCCTGATCCTCAGGGGTAGGGGCCTGTCTAGCCAGGTTATTTCTACTCTGATTAAGGCTAGTAAACCAGTCTCCAGAGTAATTTACTACAGGGTCGGGAGGGCCTACGGAAGCTGGTATGACTCCCAGAGATGACTTCCACGCAAATACACCATTGCCGTGGTATTGCGTTTTTCTCCAGATAAGAATAGATGAGGATTTGACCTTGGAATGCTATTAAAGGACAGATTTCTGCCTTATCAGTATGGTTTTGTTGGTCGTTGGCCACGCACTTTTTGGTTAAAGCCTTTTACAGGGGATCCTATGCATTAATCCCCCCATCTAATCTCCGGTTTGTCCGTGGGATTTGAATCTTGTGTTGTCAGCTCTGCAAAGCAGCCCTTTGAGCCTCTGGCAGAGGTTCCGTTGGTTTTACTGACTGGGAAGTTGGTAATTTTTTGGTTGCTAGGGCTTCCGCTAGAACAAGATCAGAGCTGGCAGCCTTGTCTTGTAAGAACCATGCCTCAATTTGCATAAAGACAGGGTGGTTCTTCGGCCGCATCCGTATTTTCTGTCTAGGGCGGTGTCCAGTTTTCTCTGGAATCAGGATTTGATTTTCCCATCCTTTTTTTCCAGAAGCACACTTCTAGAAGGGAAGGCTTGCTGCACACCTTGGATATTGTCAGGGCCATGAAGGTCTACCTGAAAACTACAGAAAGACTCATAGGACGGATACATTGTTCATCCTGCCGGAAGGACCCTAAAGGGTCAGGCTACGGCAAGAGCTACCATCACTAGATGGATTAAGCAGTTAATTAGTCAGGCCTACGGCTTGAAGGGCTTGCCCCCTCCTTATTCAGTTAAGGCCCATTCTACTAGGGCCATGAGCGCCTCCTGGGCAGCACACCACCAGATCTCTATGGCTCAGGTTGCAAGGCAGCAACCTGATCATCGGTCCACGCGTTCACAAGATTTTACTAATTGAACGTAAGAAGAAGGGCCGGCACAGCCTTCGGACAAACAGTGCTGCAGGCTGCGATTTAAGATCCTCGAGATCCGGGGGCACCCTTGGTTAGTTAATGAATGAATTGAATTAATCAGATTAATTAATTTTTTGTTGGATTTAATTTGGATTTATTATGATTTAAAGAATACTTTCTGAATTAGATCTCCTGGTTGAGATGTCTCCCTCCCCTCATTGTAAGCATTGCTTTGGGACATCTCACATAGTAATGAATATGCCGCTCTGTGTCCCGTGATGTACGATAAAGAAAAGGGAATTTTTTAATACAGCTTACCTGTAAAATCCTTTTCTTGGAGTACATCACGGGACACAGAGCTCCCACCCCTCTTATGGGAAACATTTTGGGAGGCATACTGCTTGCTACAAAACTGAGGGACTCCTCCTATGGGAGGGGGTTATATAGGGAGGGGACTTCCTGTTTAAGATTGCCAGTGTCCATCACCTGAAGGTACTCCATATAACCCACATAGTAATGAATATGCCACTCTGTGTCCCGTGATGTACTCCAAGAAAAGGATTTTACAGGTAAGCTGTATTAAAAAATCCCCTTTTTTGGTGCCGAAAATGGAAAATACACTAGGCCGAAAACCGATACCGAAAATGACTGTTTTAAGAAAATAAAAATAAATGTTTATATATATTTTAAATAAAAATTTATTTTTTATATTTTAAATAGAACGTATACATTTTTATATCACACATTGCTAATAGTATTAGCAAAATGTCCATGCGGTGCACCTCAAGCAGACGTGGTGCAGGAGATGGTCAAAGACTTCAGATGTGGTACAGGAGATCAATGCAGCCTCACCAGTGTCCATTAAATGCAGCATACCAGTGCCCAACAGCCTACCAGTGCCCATCATGCAGCCTGCCTATGCCTCACCTGTGCACAGCAGCCTACCAGTGCCCATCATGCAGCCTGACTGTGCCTCACCAGTGCCCATCATGCAGCCTGACTGTGCCTCACCAGTGCCCATCATGCAGCCTGACTGTGCCTCACCAGTGCCCATCATGCAGCCTGACTGTGCCTCACCAGTGCCCATCATGCAGCCTGACTGTGCCTCACCAGTGCCCATCATGCAGCCTGCCCTAGTATGTCAGACAGGATCAGGACAGGGCAGTGTTAGCAAGGCAAAGCCAAGAACAGTGCTCCATCTATGGAGGAAAGCTGTCGGCACACAGCGTTAAGGAGCAGCTTGTCGTCATGATCAGCGGGAGGAGCATTATTAGTGTGCAGCTCAGCGGGGGGTTAAAAGTGCAGGACTTGTTGTTTGACATGCTGTTAGAAACAGTGAGTCTGCTTGGTGAAGCTTACAGTAACCGTAAGCTTCACCAAGCGGGCTCACTGCTTCGAACAGCATGTCAGACAACCAGTCCTGCACTTTTAACCCCCCCCCCCCCCCCCCGCTGCACTGCACACTGATAATGCTCCTCCCACTGATCATACCGACAAGCTGCTCCTTAACATGGTATGTTGACAGCTTTCCTCCATAGAGCACGGTTTTGCTTTCAGCTGCCTCATCGAGAAGAGGACTGCTGGGGTGGGACAGGCATGCTCCAGAATGACACCCCCGTACTGGGTGGCGTCAGGGCCCAGCCCCACCCCATTTTCGGCTCCATTATCGGCGTGTTTGTGCTGAAAACACAATTTTCAGCCGAAATTTAGGTGCATTCCTAAAAATAACTGCACCCAAGACTCTCCTCCCCATTTATATGGATGGAACCGCATCACAAGCCCCCTAGTAAGTGTTTTTGGTGCAGTTTGTCCTTTAAAAACAGCACCGCACAGTCTGCAAAAAACTCTTTTAGCACATAGACTTTTTACAGGCAGTTTTGAAGCAAACCAGTATGAAAGTTCCCTAAAACTTTTTACTTGTTTCTGTAAAATACTTTTTTGTATGTTGTGAAGTTAATTTTAGAAATGCGTATTTTTCAAATTACTTCTAACTACCAAGCTTTCTGTTTTAATAAACATTAAGACTTGCTTTTTTTTATTGTAGGCTCTTGGTAGCAGTTTCTCTTTCTCACACAAGTCTTTATAGTTAAAGTGATTGTAATGTCTGTTGTTTTAATAACAAAATAAAAAAAAACATGGTTACTAGTGGTGCAACGGATCATCATTGATTCGAACCGAAGATATTGATCCGAACCGAAGATATTGATCCGAACCGCACACACTTGATCCGCAGATTAAAAAAAAAAAAAAGTTGTGGTCATGGCCAACAGAGGAGCTTGAACGCCCCGCATCATTTAAATCCCATGTATGGGAGCATTTTGGCTTCCCTGTCAAATATAATGATGAAGGAAAGAGGTTAATGGATAAAACCGTGACGGTGTGTAGGCACATGAAAGCCATATGACAGTGAAAACACATCAAGCATTGCCACGCATGAAGCGACATCACCCTGGTGTTTCACTGACAGGAGTGACAACGAAAGCGAAAATGAATTCGGTGGTGCAAAATGAGGGCTTTAAACACATGCTGAAAGTGCTTGAGCCACGGTACGAATTTTTTTTTTTTTTTTTTGCTCATCCGAACCGTAAGTTTTTTGATTCGTTGCACCCCTAATGGTTACACTTACCTGCTCTGTGCAGTAGTTTTGCACAGGGCAGTCTAGATCCTCCTTTTCTCGGGTTCCTGTCTGAAGCTCCTGGCCCTTCCCTCATGTTCAGTGCCCTCAGCTTGCTATTGGGACACCCAATAACAATTCTGTTCCCCTTTAGCATGTTAAACCAGCACAGTGCTTGTGCTGTCTAATCTGTTGCTCTATGTGCTGTAAAAAAATCTGGTTAATCATGCATGTTCCTCTGTGTAATCATGTCTGCTGATTCATGATCACTGTGGTCAGGTTACGTGCCACCGTTATCCCACTGCTCTCCTCTCTCCCAGCTCCTGTGTGTGTGCTGCCCCGACAGCCCCCCCCCCTCCCTCCTGCCGCTATTAGTAGCTGGCAGTAAAGTTAAATAAATATTACTACCAGCCCCTTTGTTCTACTAATCCATCCTACACATTGTACAGGTTTGTATAAAATTGTGCCTGTAAATACCTTATTTTAGATAGTTTCAGGCCGGTCATGTGATCGCCGGCCATTTTCCTCCACCCAATCGAAGGGCTACGGCTGACATCAAAAGGGAGTCACCGGTCCAGGTGGATCTTTAGCAGACAATTGGAGGAACCTCCCAGGAGTTTAAGGTGCTGGCAATGCACTAGGCAGACATGGAAAACATGGAAATCGATGGACAGCCGCACTCCGGATAAACTTGAGAAAGTTGTCTTTATTGATAAAAGTAAGACATGTACATCCAAAGATACAGTCACATAAGGGGACAGCCGACGCGTTTCGCACACAGTGCTTAGTCAGCCATGACTAAGCACTAACTGTGTGCGAAACGCGTCGGCTGTCCCCTTATGTGACTGTATCTTTGGATGTACATGTCTTACTTTTATCAATAAAGACAACTTTCTCAAGTTTATCCGGAGTGCGGCAGTTCATCGATTTCCATGTACGGCTGACATCAGATGGGAATCTTGGCCCCTCGCTGTTGCCCTTTAGAATGGGGGAGGAGAGCAGCGGGAGGTCACGTGACTGGCCAGAAACAATCTGAAATAAGGTATTTATAGGCACAATTTTATACAAACATTTACATGAATTCAAAGGGCATGCAAACTCAATTCCCACATTAGGATGAGGTTGACCTTTTGAAGCAGAACTTGACTGCATCTGAGCACCACAAACCAAAAATCCTATTCAATGCATTTTTACTATTCAAAGCAAACTAACCTACCACCCAGGTCTCCATACTCACTTTAAAAAACACCCACTTCCCTAGCATTTCTAACCACAGCCATCTTGTGTAAGGGCAGATGATTCATGCGACATTTACATCTTGGAATCTGCCCTTGGCTCAGGCATTAAGGCAGGATGGTGTGCAAGCTGAGAAAGCTCCCCCTCCTCATGGTAAAAGAAAAACAAATGTCCATGAAGAAACGTGAGATGTATTACATCAGTTTGGACTGGGCCATAAACTAGGAGGCAACTAAAGAAATGTGGGAAAAAAAACGTTTAACCACTTAAGGACCTTAGGTGTTTTTCAGATTTGGTGTTTGCAAGACTAAAACAGTTTTTTTTGCTAGAAAATTACTTAAAACCCCCAAACATTATATATATATTTTTTTTCTAACACCCTAGAGAATAAAATGGCGGTCATTGCAATACTTTTTGTCACACCGTATTTGCGCAGCGGTCTTACAAGCGCACTTTTTTTGGAAAAAAATTACTTTTTTTAATTAAAAATAAGACAACAATAAGTTTGGCCCAATTTGTTTTATATATTGTGAAAGATAATGTTACGCCGAGTAAAATGATACCCAACATGTCACGCTTAAAAATTGCGCCCGCTTGTGGCATGGCGTCAAACTTTTACCCTTAAAAATCTCCATAGGCGACGTTTAAAAAATTCTATAGGTTGCATCTTTTGAGCTACAGAGTGGGTCTAGGGCTAGAATTATTGCACTCGCTCGAACGATCGCAGTGATACCTCACTTGTGTAGTTTGAACACCATTTTCATATGCGGGCGCTACTCACGTATGCGTTCGCTTCTGCGCGCGAGCTCGTCGGGACGCTTTAAAAATAATTTTTTTTATTTATTTTATTATTTTTTGCACTGAAAAAATAAAATAAAAAATGTAATCACTTTTATTCCTATTACAAGGAATGTAAACATCCCTTGTAATAGAAAAAAGCATGACAGGTCCTCTTAAATATGAGATCTGGGGTCAAAAAGACGAATCCGCCGCGGAGACCGCCGTAATCATTTACAGGACCGCTCATGCTAACAATGGATACCTCGGTTGTGGCAGCAGCTGCTGCCGTTGCCGAGATAGCCATCTTTAAAAAACTGACGTACATATACATGAGCAGGTCCTTAAAGCGGAGTTCCACCCTATTTTACAACATAACAGCATTTTATTTAACACTGTCCCCTTAAATGTATTTGGCATGTTTTTTTTGTTTTTTTTTTAAAGTCACAGATTTTTTTCCACTGTTTCTCCCGCCGTGGCGGAATGGCCTCGCCGCCGCATCCAGCGCTGCTATGCCTCCTGGGAGATGTGTGTCATCAATCCCAGGAGGCTGGGCTGAACAATCGCCGCAGTTGAAAACCGAGAGTGGGCGGGCTATGCCGCCCATAGAGGTGGTGTCCCCTTGTCACTCTCCAACTCCTCCCTGCTAGGTGCTAGCAGCCGTTCTCCCGGTGCTATTGTCTTGCTAGGTGCTAGTCCCCGTTCTCCCGCCTCCACCACCCGCCCGCCATCTGTCTCCAGTGCGGGGAGAGTACAGTTCATCAGGATGGCAGAGCGCATCTCAGTCTGTCTCCGTTGCGGGGAGAGTTACAGATCATCAGGAATCCTGATGATCTGTAACTCTCCCCGCACTGGAGACAGACAGGGATGGACTGGCCATAGGGACTACCGGGAGATTCCCGGTGCGCTGGTCCATCAATGGGCCAATTTTCAGTGACAGCCCCGAGTTTCTGCGCTCTGCTGACTGATGCTTATGAGAGTACTGTGTATAAGCGAGGTCTTGCTCTGCTCATCCCACACATCCACAGCCAGTCAGCAGGCAGTGTAACCCTCCAGCCCGCCACATTTGACTACCCGGGTGCTGGAGTGGGGCTGAATGGGGGCGCAAGGAAGGAGAAACACAATGCCAAGTAAGTGTATATACAATAATGCGCAAACCAAATAGTGTTGTGAATCAGGCTGCCAACATACCATATGGATGTAAGGTGATAAAAATGTGAAAAAATGTAGCGCCTAAAACAATGAGAAAAGAAGGGGACCCTAAAAAGGGGGGGTTTCTATGTGACCATTGACTTACAAGAAAAGTCTTGCACCCTTTAGTACACAGTGATGAAACGTATAGAGTGAAATCAACACAAAAATTATTATTTGAAGCTGTACCTCTAATAGGTACACCCCTGTGAAAAACGAGACACTATGTAAAAATAGTGTGGATCACGGACACAACTGTGCTCTAAACAGAGTCGGCAGTCTGGTGCAAAACTTGTATGGATGTCTAATGTACAAACCACCAATCATGTGTATATATAAGTGAAAATATATGATGTACAAAACACTCCAAAAGTTATGGTGTATATACACAAAAAAACTGAACGGAGTTACAGTGTGGAATCCAAAAAAAGCAGTTCTAAAAACAGTCCTCCAAGACAGATATTCCGCTAGCAATCAAGTGTGCCCCAATAAAGTGACATACACCCAATTCTGCAAAGAAACAAAGTCCTTGTGAGTAATATGGAGTCAATGCACATGTAAGTACTTCCATTGTTGGGTGGAGCAAATATCCTCAAATACAAATATCTTCAGTGCTGGACATATAGATAGATGAGTGGGTACTCTTACCACGCTTGTATAGACCGACTGTCTGGGTCCAGGAGTCCTCACTCGACTTGTCCAAACCAGAAATGGTCACAGATGTACTTGCTTGTCCAGAGGTATTGAAATAACAGGGATCAGCCTGTCAGTAGTTGCTCCAAAAACACCCCAATTCATATGTAAAAGAGGTGCTCCTCATAGTGTAAAACTATTATTTAATAGTAAAACATTCCAAATTCCAAAATTCACACACGTGACCGGAAATGTAATAAAATCATAAAAAGCTTGAAAAGCCACACTTGAATAAAAAATCAGCCAACTGAAAAAATCAATAAAAATAACAGCAACTGAAGAAATAGCAGCAAACTCCCACCTTGGATAGGTGTGAGGAGTGTTCCAAAAGTTTAGAATGCAGTGGGGATGCGATGGAACGGTCACCCTACCGGTTTCGTCGCTATAAGGACTTCAACTGGGGTATCTGACCTTCCTCCGCTACCCCCCTGCATTAAATACCTCAGATCCAGATCCGTGATTGCCCCCATCTGCTCCGCCATGCCCCAAACGGCGTGCGTTCCATTGCAATGAATATGGTTCCTCATTTGCGATCCAAAGGCCGGAAGTGTTAGGGCGGGGTTGGCGTTAATACGCGCGATGTGTTTGGGTGACTAAGTCACTCCCCCTCTCCTCCTTTGTGATAGGTAGGAGATGTAGCGGTTAGCCGGCCAATAGGCATCGTTCAATAGCCTTTCCGCAAAGCCGTGACGTCAGCGCGGCAACGATGCGTATCACGATGCGTTCCACAGGATGTCTCTCGGCAGCCACCAGCATAAATATGCAGGCGCTTCTGGACATTTGACAGGCTAGATCATGCATATGCTCAAAGGCGGCACCTATTCTACCGGGGTTGCAAGAAGATCACCCTAAGTCACCCTCACTCAAATGACATCTGTAATGGCCAATCATAGACATAGATATATGTGATTTTATATGGATAAGAGGAAAGGCAAATTCTCACGGAGGTGGATCCTATAAAAACCCATCAAAGATACCTAGCAAAGCGTCTACAAAAGAATACACAAATGTGTCCATAACATCGGAATCATAAAAATTAATTCATGAAAACACCAATAAAAAGCTATAAAAATATAAAATTATATAAAGAATTTTTTTTTTTTTTGGAAAATTGATTTATATGTATGGAATGTACCCATATGACTCCATTATACTCAATACCACAGTTAGGACTGATTAATGAACGCATTTACGTCCCATTCGACAGGAAGTCCGAATGGGGCGTAACTTTTGAGCGAGTAGATCCAAAAAACCTCTAACTTCGAAACCCCTCTGGTGCTTGGCTCACCCCTCCAGTGTGGAACGAATTTATCTATAATCAAGAAGGAGGTGCCTTCCAGTGATTTGTTGTGAACCTGTAAATAATGCCTGGGCACCGTATGTTTGTCACATCCTTTCTTGATTTTTGCAACATGTTCACCTACCCTTGTGGAAAAACTGCGAATAGTACGACCCATGTACTGTTTTCCACAAGGGCAGGTGATCAGATAAACTATGTGTGTGGAGGCACACGTAAAAAACTGCTTCATGGGATATTCTATCCTAGTAATACTGGACTGGAAAGAAATGGTTTTCCTTCTCCCATGTATATTATCAAGGCACACCTTGCACTTCCTGCATGGGTATTTGAGGATATTTGCTGCACCCAACACTGGAAGTACTTACATGTGCATTGACTCCATATTCCTCACAAGGACTTTGTTTCTTTGCAGAATTGGGTGTATGTCACTTTATTGGGGCACACTTGATTGCTAGCGGAATATCTGTCTTGGAGGACTGTTTTTAGAACTGCTTTTTTTGGATTCCACACTGTAACTCCCTTCAGTTTTTTTGTTTATATACACCATAACTTTTGGAGTGTTTTGTACATCATATATTTTCACTTATATATACACATGATTGGTGGTTTGTACATTAGACATCCATACAAGTTTTGCACCAGACTGCCGACTCTGTTTAGAGCACAGTTGTGTCCGTGATCCACACTATTTTTACATAGTGTCTCGTTTTTCACAGGGGTGTACCTATTGGAGGTACAGCTTCAAATAATAATTTTTGTGTTGATTTCACTCTATACGTTTCATCACTGTGTACTAAAGGGTGCAAGACTTTTCTTGTAAGTCAATCGCCCTTTTGGTCACATAGAAACCCCCCCTTTTTAGGGTCCCCTTGACCTATACAGAGCTGGTTTAAATGGAGTGGAGCAACCCTGCGATACTATATACTGTTACACTGGGTTCAGCCATGAACGCAGTCTCTGACCATCTCCTGTAGTATGTCCGCAGTCTCTGACCATCTCCTGTAGTATGTCCGCAGTCTCTGACCATCTCCTGTAGTATGTCCGCAGTCTCTGACCATCTCCTGTAGTATGTCCGCAGTCTCTGACCATCTCCTGTAGTATGTCCGCAGTCTCTGACCATCTCCTGTAGTATGTTCGCAGTCTCTGACCATCTCCTGTAGTATGTCCGCAGTCTCTGACCATCTCCTGTAGTATGTCCGCAGTCTCTGACCATCTCCTGTAGTATGTCCGCAGTCTCTGACCATCTCCTGTACCGTGTCTAGTTTATATACTGTGTTTGTGCGTGTTTGCAAAATTAAAGTGGGCCAGTCTGGATGAAGTCCAGGGCCAAATTGTTGTCCCAGTCCATCCCTGGAGACAGATGGCGGGCGGGTGGTGGAGGCGGGAGAACGTGGTCTAGCAGAATCAGGATGACAGAGTACATCTCGGTCTCTCTCCGGTGCGGGGAGAGTTACAGTTCATCCTTACAGGAATCCTGATGATCTGTAACTCTCCCCGCACCGGAGACAGACCGAGATGCGCTCTGTCATCCTGATTCTGCGTGAATAACCCGATGGTGGGCCGCTGAGAGAGCCAGGCCAAGTGACAGTCACAAAACAAGTTTTTGGAATGCAGGCGGCTGAAATAATAATAAAAAAAACAAGAGGAAGATCAGATATTCTAGAGGAAAATGTGTAGTCATTGTTATTTAATGATTGTTTCCTAAAAATAAGTAAATGGATAAATAAATATAAAAAGAAAGGCAGTGGTGGTAGTAGTGCTGGTGGCGGTAGTGGCAGTAGTAGTAGTGGTGGTGGTGATGGTGGTAGTGGTGGTAGTAGTGCTGGTGGCGGTGGTGGTAGTGGCAGTAGTAGTAGTAGTGGTAGTGGTGATGGTGGCGGTGGTAGTAGTAGTAGTAGTGGTGGTGGCAGTAGTGATGGTGGTGGTGGCTGTGGCAGTAGTAGTAGTGGTGTTTGTGGTAGTAGTAGTGGTGGTGATGGTGGCGGCTGTGGTAGTAGTAGTGGTGGTGGTGGCGGTGGTAGTAGTAGTAGTGGTGGTGGTGGCTGTGGTAGTAGTAGTAGTGGTGCGGTGTGCTGTGCCTGGGCCGATGCGGTGTGCTGGGGCCGATGTTTGGTGCTGTGCCGGGGGCGATGCGGGCTGCCGATGCGGTGTGTTGTGCCGGGGCCGATGCGGGGTGCTGTGCCGGGGACGATGCGGGGTGCTGTGCCGGGGCCGATGCGGGGTGCTGTGCCGGGGCCGATGCGGTGTGCTGTGCTGTGCCGGGGCCGATGCGGTGTGCTGTGCCGGGGCCGATGCGGGGTGCTGTGCCGGGGCCGATGCGGGGTGCTGTGCCGGGGCCGATGCGGGGTGCTGTGCCGGGGCCGATGCGGGGTGCTGTGCCGGGGCCGATGCGGGGTGCTGTGCCGGGGACGATGCAGGGCCGATGCGATGTGCTTGGGGCCGGGGCCGATGTGGGGGCCGATGCGGGGTGCCGATGCAGGGTGCTGGGGTCAATGCGGGGTGCTGGGGTCGATGCGGTGTGCTGTGCCGGGGCCGATGCGGTGTGCTGTGCCGGGGCCGATGCGGTGGGCAGGGTGCCGGGGCCGATGCGGTGGGCAGGGTGTGACGGGGCCGATGCGGTGGGCAGGGTGCCGGGGCCGATGCGGTGGGCAGGGTGCCGGGGCCGATGCGGTGGGCAGGGTGCCGGGGGCCGATGCGGTGGGCAGGGTGCCGGGGGCCGATGCAGGGGGCCGATGCGGTGGGCTGGGGCCGATGCGGTGCACCATGTTATGGTGGCAATGTGCTGTGCTGGGAGAAGAAGGAAGCAGGAGGAAGTCAGCACAGGGATGATGGGAACCCCTCATAATGGGCACAGCGGGTGTACAGACCCCGGAACTCAGTGCAGGGATGGTGGGAACCCCTCATGAAGGGTTCCCACCATCCCTGTTCTGTGCTGACTTCCTGTGGCTGTACTCCTGCTGTGCCCATTATGAGCGTACAAATCCGAAGTGAGTTTCGGGCACAAAATACGAAATAACGGCTAATGCGAAACGGAACTAAACAAAATGAATTTATTGACAGTGCACATGTCTGGTATATGTATACACACTACATATACCAGATATATAACAAGATAGATAGATAGATTATATATATATATATATATATATATATATATATATAATCTATCTTGTAATGTAGATATATCTGCACAGGAACAAATTATTTCGTATATTTACTGGTTCCTGGAAGGAGGAGGGGAGGAGAGGTTTGCATATATAAGGGGCGGCAACTTCCTCTGACACTCCCGTTGCTATTGAAACCTGATCTGAAACTATTACATTGCTTGTGCAGCACTGAGCATGTGCGAGATCTGCAAGGCTGAAATCCAGGAAGTCATACAGTCTGGCTTCATGATGCCCACACTTAAATGGCCCCAGTCAATTTCTATTTTATAAAGTGTCTAAATGCTGTAACAACCTAACAAAACGGACCATAGTTTACAGACTAACTTTACTAGAATACATTAAGCTTGTGTATTTATAGGGGTATTTATATTTAAAAAGTGAAATTGTGGCCGGAACTCCGCTTTAAGTGGTTAAAATGTATCTTCCTATCTATTTGCTAATGCCATCAGCCAATGATTAAAAATTGTTAATGTTAATTGAAATCGAAAAGTTAAATTTTATGTTAAGGAGAGAGAGAGATGTAACTGCTTGTGCAGAACTATTTCTGTTGCAGTCGATGACATCTGTTCTGAAAAATAGTTCAGCCCATGTTCATTTCCGCCAGTGGGCAGGGACAAGTACGGTAAGGGAACATGGAATTTCAGAAATTTTTAAATACAACACTATTGCTATCTAACACTGACAAGGGGAGATGGCACAACCTGTGGTGTTGGGATTCCCTTTCAATATACTAAAAGCAGAATGTGGATGGTTTGGCCATCAAGGAGGGGTCACCTGGTGCACAAGACTGGTTGAACAGAATTACAATGATAGTTTACCTATGTGTATTTACACTTTTGTATACAGATGTGTATCCCAAGTCTTGCTTAATAGTCTAAATTCTGCCTTTATGGTTTTCCAAAGTCCAATAGAAACTCAACTATGAAATATATACCTATAGAGCATGCTAAAGAACTTAAAAGGGAAATAGCGCTAGATAAATCCAAAAACGGCAGCTGGCAATATAGGTTGATACCAACACCTTAAATATTATACAATAGTGAAAAATGCCGGGCCCCACAGTTGGTGTTTAAAAAATATTCCGTAAATATATCAAACACATCACCATCAAGTGATAACAACAATTGTGTGGCCTTAAATGTAAGTCTTTGATAGCAATCAGATTGGCCCTTGTACCAATCACAAAAATCTTATACAAAGTCAATGTGATCTTCTAGCACCATGCAAATAATTATCCGACAAAACTGTGTCTTTCCCACCGATGAGCAAAAAGAATTCAAACTCACTAGAACCATATGCTACCCAATCTCAAACGGCAAACCATATTCACTGAAATGTATGAGAGGTTCTCATTAAAGGGGTTGTAAAATCAGAATTTTTTTATCTTCATGCATTCTATGCATGGAGATAAATAGCCTTCTGTGTGCAGCAGCTGCCCCAGCACCCCCTCATTTTTACCGGAGCCCCATCTCTGTCAAGCGATGTCCACGAGTGTATCGACCATCCAAGACTCTTCCTTCTAAATGGCTGAGACACAACAGCAGCGCCATTGGCTAATGCTGCTGTCAAAGTCAGGCAGCCAATCAGGAGAGAGGGGGCTGGGCTGAGCCGCAGCTACATGTCTGAATAGACATGGGGAGCTGTGACTTGGCCCGAGTGCCCCCATAAGAAGTTGTTTGCTGTGGGGGCATTCAACAGGAGGGAGGGGCAGAAGCACAGAAGAGGGACCCCAGAAGAGGAGGATTCGGCTGCCCTGTGCAAAACCACTACAACAGGTAATTATAACATATTTTTATTGAAAAAAATAATAAATAGACTTTGCGATCACTTTAAAGCGGTTGTAAACCTGCAAAAAAACATTTATTTTTTTTTTTTTCATCTGAAAAGTAAAAGCCATAATGAGTTAGTATGCACCGCATATTGGCTCATTATAAAATACTTAACTCAAAACGAGGTGTGTAGAACTTACCTGGTCCACGCCGAGCGAGATATCATCCTGACTCGGCGTGTCTTCCGGGTATCGCCGCTCCAGCGCTGTGATTGGCTGGAGCGGCGATGACGTCACTCCCGCGCATGCACGCGGGAGATTTAAATTCGGCAAGGTCCGGCGGCTGCCGGTCCTTTAGCCGAGAAACCCCGCTGCGCATGCGCCACTGCAGCGGCGCATTGCGGGGGGAATATCTCCTAAACTGTACAGGTTTAGGAGATATTCTTTATACCTACAGGTAAGCCTTGTTATAGGCTGTAGGTAAAACTTATAAAAACGAGTTTACAACCACTTTAAATCCCCTTTAAAGCTTTCCCAGCACATCCAGCTCCTCTACTTCTCAGCTAAGGGCAGCAGTAATGCCATGTTTCTGTATTAAAAGCTCAACCCCCACCCCCAAAGAAGGATAACCAACACATTTTTTATGTCCTCTTCACATCCCCAAATGTTGGCTGAGGGACTGTGCAGCTTCCCATAAATGTGCAGTGTGCATAGATGCACACAGTGCGATTCGGTCCATTATCACTGGATTTTATAGCTCTTGCTGCTCACTGTTTCCAGCACTGTAGTGAGATCAAGCTCGGGTAAGTATTTGGGGGGTAATGCATTAAGATGAAAAAACCTTCAGCCTGTACAACCAGGATGATGGGATCCCTTTTCTGCTCTATGCAGACAGCTGAAGTGTAAATACAGTCAATATTTTTCTGGAGCTGTGTAATTGGATTTGTGTAATTCACCTATAAAACATTAAAACATTTTTGGTTATAACCTACTTTCAATTTCTTTAAAGGATATTGGTCGCCCAAGTAGTCCTCCTCAGATTGATGCTGCAAATCAAACTGTCTCAGTTGAAATGAACAGCTCGACACCATGTGATACGGACAAACGGTTAAACTATTCTACCATTATCATCTTTCGTTGCAAAAAGGGAGTAGACCTGGTAAATATATTTATTTGTCACAGTTTACCATTTCAGGCTTTTATTGAACTTTTCATTGGCTAATACATACTTTATTTTATTCCTAATTAACAGGGAAGCCCAAAGTTTGTCCAAGAAGCTGACTGCAATTATGTGTTTGAGTGGGGCACCCCATTAGTGTGTCCTGATGAGGAAATATTGTCTGGATGTTCTCTGATGGACCAACAGCGTCATTACACATTTAACCTGTCTAGCCTATCTGGGCAAACCTACAAGGTAAGGCTTTGTATTTTATAGATGTTTATATCTAATTACTGCATGAAAACAGACCCAGTTGATTGGACAAAAATACACCTTTAATGGTTTTCAGATGTATGTGAATGCTTTTGTTATATATTTCCTCTGCATATTATTTGACACTGCAGTTGTTTTGGCTATTATATCTGACCCTTGGCTTCTATGACCAAAGCGATGTGATCATGCAGGGTTTCGAGTGTGCTATTTAAAGGAAGTAGTACTGGTACTGATGTTGATGAGGTTCACTATTCAACATCTTTAGCTGCTATTTTAAGTGAGTTATTTATCTGAAAAAACATGCAGCCACCAGAGGTGGAACTCCAAACCTTCATTTTTGTCTTGTCTCAGAGATGGAGTAGCCAGATGAGAACTAGGAAACTGCAAAGATGTTTTATTTTGTGTACTTGTTATGCAGCCAGCCAGGCTGTATAACAAAAAATGTGGCATACAGGGCATTTTGAGTCTACAATTAATCTTGTATGACCCAGATTTAAGGGGTTGTAAAGTTTTGTTTTTTATTTTCTAAATCGTTTCCTTTAAGCTAGTGCATTGTTGGTTCACTTAACTTTTCCTTCAATTTCCCTTCTAAATGTTTTTTTTCTTTGTCTGAATTTCTCACTTCCTGATTCTCCTCAGTAAGCTTGCCCCCATTATCTGAGCCGTTCTGGCTAGGGGTTTGTGAGCGTGCTCGCCCCCTCCTCTGGGACTACATCCCTGCTGGGAGACGCTGTGATCTGTGAGGTGGGACTTGGGAGGTTTGGACTCTTCCTGTGGGTGGGATTAAATGCTAATTAGTATGTATTCCATCCCACCCACCATCAGAGTTGTGAAGGAAGTTGCACATAGCAACATGGTACAGAGGTATGATCATACCTTCCAACTTTTTGAGATGGGAATGAGGGGCACCTATCGGCGAAAGTATGCAGGCATAAGACACGCCTCTTGAAACGCCCCCACAAAGGAGTATTGTACAAAAAATAAGAATGGTTAAACCCACCACTTTGTTTTGTTTTTTTTAACCACTACTATTCCTTTATAATGGCTTTTGGAAGTTACAAATGCAGCCATTTAGAGATCAGGTTTAGCGCTGGAAAACCCTTTTTCTTTATCGTTACATCACGGGACACAGAGCGGCATTCATTACTATATGGGTTATATGGAGTACCTTCAGGTGATGGACACTGGCAATCTCAAACAGGAAGTGCCCCTCCCTATATAACCCCCTCCCATAGGAGGAGTACCTCAGTTTTTACGCCAGTGTCTTAGGTGTTGGTCATGGTTTAGCTTGCCTCCGCATCCTTGGGATTAGGTGAGCTAACCGGTTCTGTCCAAAGGCCTCAGCGCTAAAGTGGTCAGTAACCGGACCCCAAACCCTTGGGGTATAGCCCATAATGCTTTTCTTTTTAGAGAGCTGGACCCTGGGCCCAGAACTTAGAAACCTTTGGGTGCCTAATGTTTCTGTTGCCAGAGTGCTATATGGGCCCAGGACAGTGGATCCTTCATAGGAACCCAGGGCCTGAAGGTCTAGACATCCCCACGGAGATGGGGGAAGATTGGGCCTCTTGCTTGGCAAAGTCCTGCGGCATGGAGCAGGTAAGTGAGGGGAAAACTTGCGGAACTTGGTTCTTAGCAGGTTTTTTCTGGGGGGTCACAGGGGACATGCCTAAAGTTATGCGCTGCATCTGGCAAACTAGTCACATATCTTAATGATAGGATGGCTCTATGTGTATTTTTTCCCCATAAGAAGTGACCTCCCTTGTAGTGTTGGAAAAGCATTTGAGTAGGGCCTGTGTAATATAAAGTGTATGTGTGTGTCAGAGAGCTATGCTTACCTGCAAGCCTCCAGGCGATGCTCCATCAGTCTTCCTCCTCAGAGCCTGCAAAGCAGGCAAAACGCTGACCTCCTCGTGGTTCCAGCTGGAGCAGAGAGGCTCCCTTCCCCCCAACCCCCCCCCCTATCGGCGCGCGCGCGCGCGTTCACATGTTATAGGCGCAATTCGCGCCGTTTAGCTGAGGGGGGAAGGGCGGGTCAGTGGTTTAAGGAAGGGGCGGCCCTTCCTTTTCGTTCCAAACAGCTCATTCGATACATTGGAACTGGGGAGGAAAGACCAGAGCGGCAGCACGGGGCGCCGAGGACACACAGTGGCCAAAAAGAAGATTGCAGTCTTCAGAAGACTGTTTTCAAGCCTAGAAATAGGCTGTTTCTTTCCATCTCATAGTTTTTCTTGCAATACTACTCAGGGGGACAGAATGATTTTTCTTTCCTGGATTTGAAAAAAAAAAAAAAAAAAGTCATCTAGGGGAGAGGAAGCATTTTTTTTTTTATCCCCCAAACAGGTGTTTGGGCAATTAACTTTTATAGTTCCAAGTACCAATAGGTAGCAGGTGTACCTCGGTATTGTACCATGGCATCCGGGTCAGAGGGTAAAAGAGGTGGGGATTCCCCCAGAGAGTCTGAGGTCTCGGACAAAGCTATGCCGCTGCTTTCCCCACAGGGAGCCTTGGGGCCATCGGGATCTGGGGCTGGAGCTGGCGCGGGTCAGTCCAACCCTAAGATGGTCACGGACGAGGTATTACTCACCTCTTTAAGAGAGATGGAGAAAAGAATGGGAAAAATAATAGCCACAGCTATGCGGGGCAGTAAACGGATTAGATCTCCGTCGCCCGAGCGTGGACCCTCAGAAGAGGAGGTCCTTTCCTCAGGGGAATTGGACGATCTCTTGGACAAGGACCAAGTAGGTTCAGGGATCGAAGATCCGGATACAGAGGAATCTGGAGCAGTCTCCCAAGGGGAGAGCTGGTGGATTCAAGCCTTAACGGACTTGGTCCATAATGCATTCAACTTGCCAGTACCAGATCTCCAGGTATCGACGGTTTCAGCTTTGGGCTCACTGAGGGCGCCTCAAAGCAATGCAGTGTTTCCGATCCACCCTCTATTAGAGGGAGTTTTGTTCCAAGATTGGAACAAGCCAGATAAAATCTTCTTACCACCTAAAAGATTCTCTGCCCTATATCCTATGGAAGATAAATTTTCCAAGAAATGGGCTACTCCTGCAGTGGACGCAGCCATCTCATGTGTTAACAAGTCGTTAACATGCCCTGTAGAAAACATACAGGTATTCAAGGATCCAGTTGATAAACGCTTGGAAGCAGTACTTAAGAACTCCTTCACTACTGCAGGGGCAGTAGTACAGCCAGCTGTGGCTGCGATTGGGGTTGCTCAAGCATTATCGGATCAAATTAAGCAGATGCTTAAACTTATTCCTGCCCAGCAGGCAGAAGAATTTTCGGATGTCCCTAGGGCCATATGTTTTACAGTAGACGCAATTAAGGATTCTATCCAGCAAGCGTCACGTTTATCGTTATCCCTTATCCATATGAGAAGACTCTTATGGTTAAAGAGCTGGGAGGCCGAGCCCCCATGCAAGAAGCTCCTGGTAGGGTTTCCCTTCTATGGAGGACGACTCTTCGGAGAAGACCTAGATAAATACATTCAGACCATTTCAAACGGCAAAAGTACTCTCTTGCCAACTAAGAAGAAGTTTCAGGGGCCTGCGTTTAAACGACAGTACTCCCCTGGGCAGGGGCCCTCTAATGCCAAACAGTATCGACGGCCTCCTGCGAAAGCAAACTTCGGCTTCAACAGCAAGTCTCAAGGACAGGCTGCTAGAGGCAGAAAGCAGTGGTTTCGCAAACCAGCAAAACCAGCCCCCAAGCCAACCTTATGAAGGGGCGCCCCCACCCACGAAGGTGGGGGGAAGGCTGCGACTCTTTTCAGAGGTTTGGGAAGCCAGCATTCCCGACGAGTGGGTACGGTCTTCCGTGGCCACGGGCTACAAATTAGATTTCCTAAAGTTTCCTCCTCCTCATTTCCAGGAGTCGAGGATTCCAAACGATCCGGAGAAAGGAGCCGCATTAATGTCGGCATTAAATCATCTACTTTCCCAGGAAGTAATAGTAGAGGTACCAGTCCTGGAACAGGGGCTAGGTTTCTACTCCAACCTATTCATCATCCCGAAGTCCAATGGAGATGTCAAGCAAATTTTGGACCTAAAGATGGTAAATGCATACCTAAAGATCCGCTCATTTCGGATGGAATCCGTGCGGTCAGCAGCTGCCACACTCCAAAAGGACGACTTCATGGCGTCCATAGACATAAAGGATGCCTACCTTCATGTTCCAATTTATCAGCCACATCAAAAATATCTACGCTTCATGGTGGCTTCGCGTCACTTCCAATTCGTGGCGCTTCCCTTCAGGTTGGCTACGGCCCCCCGGGTGTTCACGAAGGTCCTAGTTCCAATCCTAGCCAAACTAAGGATCCAAGGGGTCACGATCCTAGCATACCTGGACGACCTCCTAGTCATAGATCACTCGTCTCCCGGCTTGGAGCGAGCAGTGGCCCTCACGGTCCAATACCTCGAGAAGTTCGGCTGGGTCCTAAATCGAGAAAAGTCAGCTTTCCTGCCCACAAGGCAGTTGGAATATCTCGGCATGAGATTAGACACAGAACAACAAAGAGTGTTTCTACCTCTGAGGAAGGTCAAAGCCATCAAGGAATTAATCCTACTGGTTCTAAGCAAAAAGGAACCGACTATTCGCCTATGTATGAGGTTACTAGGCAAGATGGTGGCCACATTCGAGGCGGTACCATACGCCCAGAGTCACACTCGCATCCTGCAGGCAGCCATCCTGTCAGCATGGAGCAGAAGGCCACAGGCCTTGGATATCCCGTTGCCGCTCTCATCAAGAGTCCGACAAAGTCTGTGTTGGTGGTTAGACCCTCAGAACCTACTGAAGGGGAGATCTTTCAGCCCAGTGGCTTGGAAGATAGTGACCACAGACGCCAGCCTGACAGGCTGGGGAGCAATTTTGGATGGTTGCACTCGCCAAGGTACTTGGGCAAAGCTAGAGGAGCAGTTGCCCATCAACATCTTGGAGCTCAGAGCTGCTCGACTAGTCCTCAGGGCTTGGACGTCAAAATTGCAGGGGTTCCCGGTGAGAATTCAATCAGACAATGCCACGGCCGTGGCATACATAAATCACCAAGGGGGAACCAGGAGTCAAGCCGCTCAGAGAGGTGAGCTTGATTCTCCTATAGGCAGAGGCTCATGTGCCCTGCATATCGGCAATATTCATTCCCGGAGTGGACAACTTTCAGGTGGACTTCTTAAGCCGCCAGACTCTATGGCCGGGGGAATGGTCTCTGCATCCACAAATCTTTCAAGCACTCTGCCAAAGATGGGGAGTGCCGGACGTGGATGTCATGGCATCGAGACTCAACAAGAAGCTAGACAGGTTCATGTCCCGCTCAAGGGATCCGATGGCCTGCGGAACCGATGCGCTGGTTTGCCCTTGGCATCAGTTCAAACTTCTTTATGCGTTTCCCCCGCTTCAGTTACTACCCCGCCTGCTGCGCAGGATCAGGGTGGAGCACATACCAGTCATCCTGGTAGCTCCAGCATGGCCCAGAAGGGCATGGTACTCACTAATCTTAAGGATGGTAGTGGGAGACCCTTGGACTCTTCCTCTACGGCCAGACCTGCTATCGCAAGGTCCGATCCTCCACCCTGCCTTACGGCATCTAAATTTGACGGCCTGGAAGCTGAATCCCTGATTCTCAGGGGTAGAGGTCTGTCTCAGAAAGTAATCTCTACCCTAATCAGAGCCAGGAAACCGGTCTCTAGGGTGATTTATCACAGGGTCTGGAAGGCCTATGTAGGCTGGTGTGAGTCCAAGCTATGGCTTCCTCGCAAATTCACCATTGATAGAGTTTTAAGTTTTCTCCAGCTAGGAGTGGATAAAGGATTGGCATTAAGCACAGTCAAAGAACAGATTTCTGTGGTTCTGTGGTTTCAGCGGCCGCTGGCCACCCACTCGCTGGTTAAGACCTTCCTTCAAGGGGTCTTACGTATTAAACCTCCAGTTAAATCCCCGCTTTGCCCGTGGGATTTAAACCTTGTTCTGTCAAGTTTACAGAAACAACCGTTTGAGCCGTTGGCTGAAATTCCTTTGGTTTTACTGACAAGGAAGTTAGTATTTTTGGTCGCCATAGTTTCCGCAAGAAGAGTATCGGAACTGGCGGCCTTATCCTGTAAGGAACCATATCTTATTTTTCATAAGGACAGGGTCGTTCTCCGCCCTCATCCTTCCTTCCTACCGAAGGTTATATCCAGTTTTCATTTGAACCAGGATTTGGTATTACCATCCTTCTTCCCTAAACCTACTTCCAGAAAGGAAGGGTTGCTGCATACCTTGGATATCGTCAGGGCCATGAAGGCCTATCTTAAAGCTACAAAGAGGATCCGGAAAACAGATGTGCTGTTCATATTACCGGATGGGCCCAAGAAGGGGCAGGCAGCTGCAAAGTCCACCATTTCTAGGTGGATTAAGCAATTAATCACTCAGGCCTACGGCTTGAAAGGGTTGCCTCCTCCAGTATCATTAAAGGCTCATTCTACTAGGGCCATGGGCGCCTCCTGGGCAGCACACCACCAGATCTCTATGGCTCAAGTTTGCAAGGCGGCAACCTGGTCTTCTGTCCACACGTTTACAAAATTCTACCAGTTGGACGTAAGAAGGAATTCTGATACAGCCTTTGGGCAGGCAGTGCTGCAGGCTGCAGTTTGAGACCCTCGGATTCCGGGGGCTCCTCTTTTTTGAGTTAAATTTAAAATTTAAGATTATTTTTCTCAACTAAGTTGGATTTATTATGATTTGAGTATTTCTCTAAATTAAATCCTTTTGTCTTGGAGATGTTCTCCCTCCCCTCATTGTAAGCATTGCTTTGGGACATCCCATATAGTAATGAATGCCGCTCTGTGTCCCGTGATGTAACGATAAAGAAAAAGAGATTTTTAATACAGCTTACCTGTAAAATCTTTTTCTTGGAGTACATCACGGGACACAGAGCTCCCACCCCTCTTTTGAGGACCATTTTGGGAGGCATACTGCTTGCTACAAAACTGAGGTACTCCTCCTATGGGAGGGGGTTATATAGGGAGGGGCACTTCCTGTTTGAGATTGCCAGTGTCCATCACCTGAAGGTACTCCATATAACCCATATAGTAATGAATGCCGCTCTGTGTCCCGTGATGTACTCCAAGAAAAAGATTTTACAGGTAAGCTGTATTAAAAATCTCTTTTTGATAGATAGATAAAAAGTGCATTTTATATACATCTATATAGATCCGACCAAAATGAGGGACAAATGAGGAGGAATGAGGGACATTGCTCCAAATCAGGGACAGTTGGGAGCTCTGGTATGATCTATGCTGGGGACTGATCATTCTATTCAGTTTTAGTGAAAAGAAAGTTGGAATTCAGCTTTAACCTGAACCTGTGCCATAGGCCAAGCAGGGCAAAGTGACAAGTTTACTGTAATCTCCTCCTTTTTTAACTGTACATTCCTTTTCTTTGCTTCCCAGTGCTTGGCAAATTAAGAAAGCTTAATGTATGCCCCAAATCTCCTCAGTGGGATCTTACACATGTCCGAAGACTCCCAAATCTATGCGACAACAATGGCCCATTCACCAAGCACCCATGCTGTCACATGGCGTCAAAAGCTCCTCTATTCCTTAAAGTGGAAAGTCAATCTGCCAATTAACATTGCAACTCTTTACAGTCGGTACCATTTTTGGGCGTTTATTTTCTTGGGCGCTTTTTCTGCAGTTGTACTTACACAGCTACAATGACTCAACCATTAACACAGGTCTTGGACAGTATATTGTCCCCTAGTATGGTTATTTGAATACTGGGGGGCTCTTCATACAGCATTGCTGTTGTACAACAACCAGTGTAACTGTACTACATACCTTCTCCAGTGCTGTACATGAATAAAATGAACTTGCTTTTTCTTTCAGACATCAGGGTTAAACCCCTACTACATTGGAGTATGTTCAGCAGCAGAAAATTTACCATTTGTTAAATGTGATGGCGCTGTGTGCCTTCAATCAGGAAACGCTGTCTTTTCCTACGGCAATACAAAAGCAATGAAAATGGAGTATCACCATTTAGAAGATATGTTGGTTCTTAAGTATGTTGGAGGAGATCCTTGCCCACCAGGTAAAAGCACTTATAATTCACACATATGTAGTAATGCTTGGAGCTCTACACACACATATGTGTATAGCTCCACCCAGGTGATTTGGTAAGGAATTTGTACAAATACATTGTTGCTGCCTTTAATAAAGTCTGAACATTTGTTATCTATGGTTATTTCCACTGTAATTGTTGTCATTTATACTTTTTCATCTTTTTTTTTTTTTTTTTAACATAGTGACTGAAAGTGGTGATGTCTGTGTCCTACCATTTACATATAAAGGAAAAACATATAGCACATGTATTTCTGAAGATAAACTTCGGCTATGGTGTCCAACCTCCTCAGATTTCGAGAAAAGTGGCAAATGGGATTATTGTTTAACAGGTATGCCTTATATTAATTGAGAATTTTTTCTCAGCTTAAGGTTAATTGTTTCAGCTTAAGGTTATGGGCAGTTTGATATAATAGTAAAGAAATTTGTAGTCCTAACTGGGTTCTTTATGGAAGAGCAGGTAAACCCGGGGGTGAAAAAAAGCTATATAAGCAGTTACAACCAAAGAAGACCAAAAAGTGGTAGGCACCATAAAAAGACACCATAATAAAAAAAAAAAAAATTAATTAAAAATTCCATAAAACACTTATAAAACTTGTAGCTGAATAGAAAATTGGACCATAATGTCACAAGAACCACCTATCAAGACACGTCACAAGATGTTTTTACGTACCTTTCAACCAAGCTTTGAACTATTTTGTTACATGTGGTACCAACGCATTTCAATTTCAAGAGAATTTTAATGAAGACGTAAGATCGGTGTTAGGTCGGCAATATAAGTGCATATATCAAAAAAACATTTCCAAACATGCTGCACAGCACACGCTTAACATTAAATGATAATCAAGGACTTATGTTGCCCATTGACAAGATATAGAAGATCATCGGCCCAGAATAAAAATAGTGTGTTCCTAAATTGCCGTTGACCCCCTCGGTCAACAAACAGCGGGAGTACAGGGAGCGCCAGGAATTCCTCCATTACATACAAATGTATGTGTGTATATTAAGTACTATGAAAATAACCAGATTACACAGACAGATATTGATATAACCCAATGTCCCAAAAATGTATACTCATAATGAAAGTCTTGCCCCCCAAAAAAAGTATATGGAGGAGGGAGAAGAGCTGTGATTAACCCAGACACGTGATGGGATTCCTGTGATCCATAAAATGAGTCCTGATATTAACTGCTTGAGGACCAGCCGCTGCAGTTATACGATCGCTCCTGAGATAGAAAGAACGGGGATCTGTCAATGTAGATAGACAGATCTCTGTTATGTCAGCGGTGAGGAGACTGATCAGTTGCTCCTAATGCTTAGGTACAATGGTCGGTCTCCTCCCCCCAGGGAGCCCCATCCACCCACAGTTAGAAACACTCCCTAGGTATGACCCCTTGATCGCCCCCTAGTGTTTTACTCCGTCTTTGCCAATGACATTTATTCAGTAATTAGTGGCTATTTTTAGTACTGAATGCCAATGGTCCCAAAAAAAAGTCTACGATCTGTCTGTCTAGTAAAAAAATTATAAAAATGCCATAAATATATTCCCTATTTTGTAGATGCTATAACATTTGCGCAAACCAATAATTATACACTTATTGCGATTTCGTTTTTTTCTTTATCGTACACCACGGGACACGAGAGGCCAAGTCTTTACATAATGGGTTATATGCTCACCAGAGGTGATTGGACACTGGCACAACCAATCAGTCAGTTCCCTTCCATATAGCCCCTCCCATCCGGGAAGTACCTCAGTTTTTTCGCCAGTGTCTAAGGTGTAGGACGCGTGGAGAAGTGCTAAGGAAGCTCTGCTAAATGGACCCTGCTGTGCTAAGGAGCTATGCCTTTTTCGGATCCATCCAAGAGGCTATGAAGCTATGCCAAAACTGGAATGGATCGGGGACTCCTGCAAAGAGGCGTCGCCTGTAATGTCTCTCTTTTCGGAGGACTGGGCTCTGGTGTCCGGCACTTTTTGTATTAAGACTTAAAGTCCTGGTCAGAGTCTTTTACAAGGCCCAGGGGGAAGTCTGCTTTAAATGGTAAACTCGTATCTCTGAACGTTTGCACACAAAGGGGTGAAGTTTGGAACTGTCTGAAAATATTTTAGCAGAAAAACTTGCGGCGGGGACTAAGGTAAGAGGAAAAGGAGCCCAAGGATTTATCTGAAGGACCTTTCCAAAAATTTGAAGGGTGTCTTCTCAAAGTTGGCCACTAGAGGGAGTAAAGAGCTGAGTTTGTCTCACCTCATTCAGAAAAGTGTCAGATCCGTTGGACAGCAAACTTCCTCAGCTGCAGAGCTCTGCTGAACATGGCCACCGCTGCTCTCCTCACAAGACACCGGTAAGAGGCCACAGAAGGCAGGGGGAAGCTGGATTAGGCTCCCAGGCAGTGGAGGAGGGGAGGAGAGCGGAGAAATGTGCATGGGCGCACACACACCGTTTTTAAATGAATGTCGCTTTTTCAAGAGCCACAGATCCACCTAGGAGGCCAGCAGCAGTAGATCTTCCCACGGGACACGGCAGCTTTGGGGGCACGTAAGCTCTAGGTGGCTGGTAGGGCACTACCAAATGAGAGACACCCACTCTTTGCATTTAGTCTGTGTGTGTTAAGTTGCATGTTTAGATGTTAAACTCAGCACAGCAATACATGCATTTTGGTACCTCGGGTTCTTGCTTGGTAATATGTCTTCCACTAAAAAGGGATCAGGGGCTAAGGGCAAGAAAACAACGCCGCCTGAGACAGGAGGCTCTGGCCGCACCTGATCGGTACCTTCCTCCCCTGTAAACATTGATTTTCCAGTACAGGAGGAGTCCTTGCCACATTCAGGAGTTTCTCCTGTGGCACCTGGGCCTGCATATGTCACTGAAGACACTTTTTTGCAGCCGTGGGAAAACTAGAAGGACAGATCGCTAAATTAATTGCTCAGTCCTCTAAGACGGACAGAAAGCAAAGCAGATCTCCTTAAGTGATTATTGATCCCCCTTTCAGAAAGATCTGAAGAGGAGAAAGGATGAGGATGGAATTTCACCTGCAGAGGAGTCAGATGGATCAGGCATTTCAGAGCACCCCTTTTCTACATCTCAGATGCTAAAATCACAGGTACAATACTATGCTGAAGTAGTGCGTACTACATTCAAGTTACCTTCTTCGGGGGTTAACTTAATCACCTGTCTCCTCCCTGGGTTCATTAAAGACTAACAAGGTTCAAAGGCTAACAAGCAAAACCCCAAAGCCTCTGCATGAAGAGGCGCCCCCGCTCGGCCGAGTGGGGGGACGACTGTCAGTTTTCAGCGGCATGGCGGACAGAAATCCAGGACAGATTGGTAGTATCCACAGGGTACAAGCTGGAATTTCAAGAGATCCCATCGTCTCAGTTCCGAAGCTCAAGGCTTTCCAAGGATCCTTTAAAAATAGCATCCTTCAAGGGATTGGATCAACTAATATCCCAAGGGGTGATTACAGAGGTACCCCTAAAAAAGCGAGGTTCAGGTTTTTACTCAAACCTCTTTGTGATCCCAAAACCGAATGAAGACGTCCGACCCATTCTGGCTCTAAGATCGTTAAATCAGTTTCTGAATATTTGCCATTTCCGAATGGAAACTATTCGATCAGTAGCCGCCACCCTACAGGGTGGGGAGTTCATGGCATTCATAGATATCAAGGACGCCCATTTACATGTGCCTATCCATCCCCCTCACCAAAGATTTTTAAGGTTTGATGGAGAAAATCGCCATTTTCAGTTTGTGGCTCTACCCTTTGGGGTAGCCACAGCACCCCTGGGTATTCACAAAGGTACTAGCTCCTTTGTTCTCAGAGCACAAGGCATAAAGATAACAGCCTATCTAGACGATCTGCTTGTAATAGATCAGTCCATTGCAGGACTAGACCATGCAGTGCTCACCACTATAAGACACCTGGAGCACCTCGGATGGATTGTAAATTTACAAAAGTCCTCTCTACAAGCCCAAAGAAGGGTAGAGTAACTGGGCATGAGCATAGATACAGCCCAAAGCTGTGTATTCTTACCAGAATCAAAGATCAAGTCACTAAAGGACCTGATCCACATAGTCAAGGCAAAGAAGAGATTTTGCGACTGTTGGGCGAGATGGTAGCCTCTTTCGAGGCCGTCCCTTATGCCCAGTTTCATTCGAGACTACTTCAGGGCAGCATTCTAGCCTCCGGAAACAGGAAGATCCAAGCTCTGGATCTACCCATGCGCCTGTCCTCACAGGTGCGCCAAAGCTTCAGTTGGTGGTTACAAACCAAGAACTTGCGGAGAGGAAAAACCTTTCTCCCAGTCACCTGGAAGGTGATAGCCACAGATGCCAGCCTAAGGGGCTGGGGAGCTGTTTTGGAAGAAGCTTCAGCCCAGGGGACCTGGGTCAAAACCGAGAGAGCTCTGCCCATCAACATACTCGAGTTACGGGCAGTATACTTAGCCCTCAAGACCTGGACAAGCAGGTTAGAAGGTCACCCAGTTCGGATTCAATCTGACAATGCTACAGCAGTAGCTTATATCCATCACCAAGGAGGCACCCAAAGTCAAGGCGTCCAGAAGGAGGTGAATCGCATCTTAAGATGGGCAGAAGAACATGTTCCTGGTCTTTTTGCAATCTTCGTTCCAGGGGTAGAAAACTGGCAAGCAGACTACTTGAGTCGACAGCAACTTTGTACAGGAGAGTGGTCTGTCCCCCCCCCCCCCCCGAGATCATTCAGGCCATATGCCAGAGATGGTGGGGAACCCCCCGGATGTAGACCTGTTGGCCTCCAGGTTCAACAGGAAATTGGACAACTTTGTGTCCAGGACAAGAGATCCTCTGGCCTACGGTTCGGATGCACTAGTGGTTCCATGGAATCAGTTTTCACTGATCTATGCATTCCCTCCAATCGCTCTTCTACAGAGGCTACTCTGCAGGATCAAGAAGGAAAGGATTCCGGTAATCTTAGTGGCCCCAGATTGGCCCTTGGTACGCCGAGATCGTAAATATGGCGGTAGGAACCCCTTGGAAGCTTCCGCTTCGCTATGACCTGCTGTCGCAAGATCCAGTGTTCCATCCTTCCTTACAAACGCTAAATTTGGCGGTTTGGCTGCCGAGACCCACATTCTGATGAAGAGAGGAATCTCAGGCTCGGTGCTTTCTACACTTATTAATGCCAGAAAGCCAGCTTCCAGACTTATTTACTATAGAGTCTGGAAAGCATATGTTTCACGGTGTGAAACCAACAAGTGGAATCCTCAAAGATATGACATAAGTAGGATTCTTGCCTTTTGTCAGCTAGGAGTGGATATGAAATTGGCCCTTAGTACCATTAAGGGTCAAATATTAGCTTGATCGGTCTTCTTTCAAAGTCCTCTGGCATCTCATTCCCTAGTACGGGCTTTCATTCAGGGGGTAGAGCGGATTAATCCGCCAGTTAGATCTCCCTTGTGCCCATGGGATTTGAATCTAGTACTATCAGTGTTGCAGAAGCAACCTTTTGAACCTATTCGCCACATTACGCTGATACTTTTAAGTAGGAATTTGGCGTTTCTGATTGCTGTCTCTTCAGCTAGAAGAGTATCTGAATTGGCAGCTCTTTCTTGCAAGAAGCCTCATTTAGTTTGTCATAAAGAAAAAAGTATACTACGACCCCATCCTGCATTTTTACCTAAGGTGGTGTCGGCTTTTAATTTAAATCGGGACATTATCCTACCGGATCCACAGGCAGCGGAGGAAAAGTTATTACACTCTTTAGATCTCGTGAGAGCAGTAAAGGCCTATCTGCAGGCAACCGCTCAAATAAGAAAAACCGTGGAGAAATGGAGAAGGTTGCAGGCAATGGCATTAAAAGTCCTTGGAGCCCAACATTTTGCTAGACGCCCGTGTGATGTCCCCCTGGTTTGTGGATGACGCCAGTACCGGTACTGGCGTCATCCACAAACCAGGGGGACATCACACGGGCGTCTAGCTACATTTTGGGCTCTAAGGACTTTTTAATGCCATTGCCTGCAACCTTCTCCATTTGTATGGACTGAGGATCTCCAGGCTGGCTACCGGTGAGTCAGATTTCCCATCTGCCCACTGGTGTCCGGCCCTTTCTACCCAGCATACAGCCTATAACGTGAATATACCCCTGGAACAGGTTCTTGTTTTGTTGCTTACCAGCAACTGACTGCCCTACTATCTTACGCAATTTTGCTTTCGTTTTAATGATATTCTCCCCCTAACTGGCTGGAGTAGTGTTCTTTTAAATCACAGCCAATGTTAGGCTAACATAAGACCGACCGTTGCCTATCCCCAACGCGGCCCATCTTTCATTGAAATATCTATGCTCCTGAGGAAGCGCTATTCACAAGCGCGCAACATGTAGAGCAAGTCCTCCTATTCCTCTGGATCACCACTCGGGTTACACATTATACAGCCAAGTTCATGATTATGCTTTATATTTAAGCTCTTTTATGTTGGAATTATATAACCATTGTGACAAACCTGTGTGGAACCAGCTATTCATTTAATTTCCTTTGTGGTTTTATGTTTATAACTGCTTTTATGATATTTCTATACCAATAAATCTTTCTAGCTTTTTCATAATATTTGTACCGTGTGCCTTCAAAGCCCAATCTATTAGTTTTCAGCCAAATTCATCAATATCGGGGTGGTGGCACACCTAATATCGGTGCATCCGCAGTATCGCCCTGCGATTGATGCACGTTAAATCTAGGCCTCTTTCCCCTCTAACATATGTTTGTTTTTTTAAAAACAATTGAAAAGAAATACCTTTACAACCCTTTTTAATACCCATTTAATACAGTATCCATGGTGAGAATGTATAATCAGTTGGTGCCTTCTTAGATTTCACCTATTCTTTTAATGTTCATCTGCCTTTTTAATCTCCCTGCTTAAAACACTGTTATGTAAAGCTGAATAGATCCAAGTTATTGTCCTCATATTTCTGGCCACATTAGATGGTACATCTCCCATTATTGTGTTTTCAGGGAATCTTTTGCAAGAAAGTGTCTCCCTTGTGCACATAGGTGAAAGCTACCAATTTACTTTTAAAACCACTGCATCATGGACACTAATGTTATCTGACTTTCAGGATTAGAGAATGAGAGGTAAACGCCTGTCTGCTTGTTTTTCAGTATCTGAAAGGAGACGCTCCACCATCATCTTTAAGTGCGATGAACGTGCTGCAAGAGGAGCCCCTGTGTTGGTCGCTGACACCAAGGGGTGCTCAGCGACATTTGAATGGAAAACGCAGTTGGCATGTCTTCCAAGGAAGTTGGATTGCAAGTTCATTATTGATCACAAATCTTATGACTTAAGGATGCTCTCCTCCTTGACTGGATCCTGGTCTTTTGCGTCAGATGGTAGCAAGTAAGTCACTCAAAGTTACAAATGTCTTTTTAATTCCAGATACATTAATATGTGTATTTTGCTATATGTCATTAAAGAATAAGTTCATCTTTGGGAACATGTTATATGTTCCACCCGATTTTAGGGTGAAACATGTAACATGTTCCCAGTGTGGCAGCCGCTACCACCAGTGCTCTGGTAGTTCATTGAAGCTTCCTGTCAGTGAGCATCTGTTTACCCGTACGGGTTGTACAGGTAAACGGATACACTCACAGTGTGCAAGAGACCTGCATGGCACCAGCGAACTGCTGATGGCTGGTTCAATGCTTTACAGCAGGGGTGCCCAACCGGTGGCCTGGGGGGCCACATGTGGCCCGCAGAGCCCTCTGATGTGGCCCACGACCTCCTGCTCTGGGATGGCTGGTGGGCAATCCCAGATTGCAGGTTGCCGATCTGCCATCCGAGAGCATCAGTGTTGTAAATGAAGCCGGCGGTAGAGGAAGCAAGTGGCTTTTCAGAAGGTGCATCACACCTGCAGGATATAATGGACGTCTATGGCAATGTGCAGCTTGCACTGCGCTGCAATAGATCGCAGCCCATCAGTGTAAAAGCAGCCTTGTGCCCCTTTCACATGATCGGTCCAACCCAATCAGACCTTCCATTTACCTCTATGGAGCGGCAGTTGTAAACAGACTTTTGTCCGTTTACACCTGCCTACCTCCAATACAATCTGCTAAAAAAAACAAACAGATCTGCCCCCTTCTATCTGATTGGATCAGAGGGCCCATAGAGTAGATTGGGCTGTGTCTGCTTTGCATATGCAGACTGGACACAGACCTGTCATCTGCCCGCTCCGCTCATTGTGGCCCGCGACTGGTTACTAAGTGGTTTAAGTGGCCCTCGGCCTTCAAAATGTTGGGTACCCCTGCTTTACAGGCTCCTAATACATACAAATAAAAAATGCATATTTTTTTTACCTGTAGAAAGATGTGCATTTATTGTTTTTTGTACAAAAGTGAACTTATCTTTTAAGAAGCTGTCAGTTTATGATTTCAGAGGATAGCACATAAAAGGATTCATGCTTCGCTAAAAAAGGGTAAAAGCGAATACAGCACTGAAAGTTTGTATTGCTTTTAAAGACGTGAAAAATCCCTGTAGTGATGTTAATTATGTAGATGTAGGTCCCCCATTGCCTTTTGAGATGCACATTCCGTCTGCCTGTTTTGTACATTGAGATTTAGCAAGCTTCTATAAATTTTGGATAATGTATTTATTTCCCATTGTACTTTCTTCTTTTTCTCTTTTCCTTATACTTTTCTCTACATTTTATTTTTTATTGTTTGATGTACAGGTATTATTTAAACCTTTGTCAAAGAGTGAACCAGGGTCCTAGTGCATGCTCAGAGAGTGCTAGTGTGTGCCGGGAGAGTAACGGGCGAGTTCAGGCTTTGGGGCAAGTTCACACACAGAAGGTTACAGTGAAGGGTAAGTTAAATGTAAATTTCTTCAGTCTTTTTCAAAATGTATTTGTAGATAGTAATGTTACTAATTGTACTTATGCTTTTCATTTAACTGATGGAATTGCTTAAGGAAGAATCTGATAATTTTAGGAAAAATGTAAAGTAAAAAAAGAAATGCCTTGCATGCAGTCCCGTTTAAATACTTTGTACAGATATTTATATGCCATATTTGCTGGCGTATAAGACGACCCCCTAATTTTCCAACTAAAACGTTGGTTTTGGGATATACTCGCCGTATAAGACGACTCCCTTCCGACACACCTCACTGTGCCCATTGCCTACCTCACTGTGCCCATTGCCTACCTCACTGTGCCCATTGCCTACCTCACTGTGCCCATTGCCTACCTTACTGTGCCGATCTCCAGCTCTTCATACCTTATCCCTGTATGCAGAGTCAGACTTTGGGTGTCCATTGTTCAAAAGCCGCGCCGCCACCTCGTCCTGTTCCGTGATAGGCAGAACACTGTTTCCCAGCAGAGCCTGTGTTCCGCCTATCACGGAGGTCCTCTCGTCCGAGGATGAAAGGACCTCCGTGATAGGCGGAACACTAAACACAGGCTCTGCTGGGAAACTGAGTGTTCCACCTATCACGGAACAGGAAGAGGAGGCGGCGCAGCTTTTGAACAATGGATGCCCGCAATATGACTGACTCTGCATTACAGGTACCGGCGTATAAGACGACTCGATTTTTGGGGGATATTTTTAAGTACAAAAGGTCGTCTTATACGCCGGAAAATACAGTATGTGTTCCTGATCAGATCATTTCTCTGGAGCAGGGGTCTCCAAACATTCTGAACAGTTTACTGTCCTTTAGACTTTGAGGGGTGCCAGACTGCCCAGTGAAAGCAGCAAAAGCCCTGGCGTCAATGGGAGTTAACAATGCCCATCAAGGTATTGATGAGAGGAATATTGCCACATAGTTGGTATCAGGGCAACATTCATTCCCCTATCATTGGTGTCAGTGGGAAGAGTCGTGTCTTGTTATTGGTGTCCGTGGGAGGGATTTGTTGGGGATCAGTGGTAGAAATAGTTCCCTTTTGTTTGTGACAGACACAGGAATTATGCTCTGTTTGTGTCAGTAGGAGGTATATATAGTGCCTTGTACCAGCGGGAAAAATAGTGCCCCAAGGGCTAGATAAAAGCAAGCAAAAGGCCAAATCTGGCCCCCAGTCTGTAGTTTGAAGACCACTGCTCTAGAGCATGTAATGGCAGAGTACTTTGGTAATAAAAAAGCAATTTCCCATGATCCAGTTAGAAATCTCCCTGCTTAGCTAGTGCATTACTTGTGGCTTGAAAGCAACATGCAATAATAGAAGGAATAGGTGTAGACTTATGGCTTGAATGGTGACAGGGATGGGTGCTGACCCATGGCTTGATGGATGGCATTAAATGGCTGATTACCATAGGAGAGGTTAATGGGTTACAGTACTTTCAACTACTTTTGCTCTATAGCCAAACTTTCACTGGCACTTGTGTCTCCATTGGAAGGATAACCCTAACCTCTTGTGCCAATGACAACTATAAACATTTTGGCTTTCCCATCACTTTCTATTTTGGTGACAATAGTCATGAGGACAAATGGGGTCAATTTTGGGGGCATTAACAGGGATCGAAGCCCGACTAATATAATCTCTGCACTCTATCCAAAACCAGAAAAAGAGGTTTGGCCGAACGTAAACTGTAATTACTCTTCTTTTGCAAACACTTTAAATACAACCTTTGTCTTTTCTAGGTAATGTAGTGTCAGTGACTTATTCCGGTGGAGACTCTTGTGGAAAGGACAAAACATTTTCTACCACAATAGAGCTGACGTGTGCGAATGTAACTGGAAAACCAAAGATGAAGCGGTAAGTGGCAAGAAAATTACTGTATAACGTTTGTCCTCTGTATAATTAAATGCCCTGATTCATCTGCTACATAAATTCAACTAAAACACACACACACACACCTTTGGCAAAGTATTCATACCCCCTTGAAATTTTTCCAATTTTTTCATGTTGGAGCCAAAAACATATGGAAATTTACGTGATGGACCAACACAAAGTGGCACATAATTGTGAAGAGGAAGGAAAATGATAAATGGTTATAAAAACTATAAATATGTGAAAAGTGTGGCATGCTTTTGTATTCAGCCCCCCTGAGTCAATACTTTGTAGAACCGCCTTTCGCTGCAATTACAGCTGCAAGTCTTTTTGGGGATGTCTCTACCAGCTTTGCACATCTAGAAAGTGGCATTTTTGCCCATTCTTGGCAAAATATCTCAAGCTCTGTCAGATTGGATAAGGAGTGTCTGTGAACAGCAATTTTCCAGTCTTGCCACAGATTCTCAATTGGATTTAGGTCTGGACTTTGGGCCATTCCAACACATGACTATGCTTTGATCGAAACCATTGTATTATAGCTCTGGCTGTGTGTTTAGGGTCATTGTCCCGCTGGAAGGTGAACTTCCACCCAAGTCAAGTCTTTTGCAGACTCTACAGGTTTTGTTCTAAGATTGCCCTGTATTTGGCTCCACCAATCTTCCCATCAATTCTGACCAGCTTCCCTGTCACTGCTGAAGAAAAACATCCCCACAACATGATGCTGACACCACCATGTTTCACAGTGGGATGATGTGCAGTGTTAGTTTTCCGCCACACATAGCATATAAGGCCAAAAAATAATATTTTGGTCTCATCTGACCAGAGCACCTCCTTCCACATGTTTGCTGTGTCCCCCACATGGCTTCTCACAAACTGCAAGCTGGACTTCTTATGGCTTTCAACAATGGCTTTCTACTTGCCACTCTTCTATAAAGGTCAGATTTGTGGAGTGCACGACGAATAGTTGTCCTGTGGACAGATTCTCCCACCTGAGCTGTGGATTTCTGTTGCCATGGGCCTCTTGGCTGCTTCTCAAATAATGTTCTCCTAGCCCGACCTGTCAGATTGTGGACGGCCATGTCTTGGTAGGTTTGCAGTTGTGCCATTCTTTTTCCATTTTCGAATGATGGATTAAACAGTGCTCTGTGAGATGTTCAAAGCTTGGTATTTTTTTTTATAATCTAACCCTGCTTTAAACTTCTCCATAACTTTATCCCTGACCTGTCTAGTGTGTTCCTTGGCCTTCTTGATGCGGTTTGTCCACTAAGGTTTTCTAACAAACCGATACCACTTTTTTAAGACAGAGTACAAGTACCGATACTTTTTTTCAAGTACTCGCCGATACCGAATACTTTTTTTTTTTTATCTCATGTGTCGGTGGCACGTGTCCAGTATTTTTTTTTTTTTTTATCTTCAACAATTTTAATTTTTTATTTTTTTACAATTTTTATTTATAATGCTTCCTTTTTTTTAAGGGGGGTGGGGGCCGTGTCGGTGTGTTTTTTATTTTATTTTCTACAATAATTTTTTTTATTCTTAATTCTTTATTTTTTTTATTTATTTGTTTTCAGCCCTGTTGGGGGGCTTTGGTGAAATCAGGGGTCTTAACTGACCTCTGACCTTTTTTTTATTTTATTTATTTTTAAATAAAAAAAAATTTTTAATTAAAGGGCCAATTTTTTTTTTTTTTTTATAGAGGGCCCCATGTGGCATACCCCCTTTTTTTTATAAATGTTTATTTTTGTGTGTGTGTGTATGTATGTGTGTGTGTGTGTGTGTGTGTATATATATGTGTATATATATATATATATATATGTATATATATATATATATATATATATATATATATATATATATATATATACACACACAAAAATAAACAATTTATAAAAAAAATATATATATAAAACAATTTTTTTTTATTATATTTTTTTTTTTTTTTTTTTTAGATACAACTCGGAGTCTTGTCAGTACATAATTACATGGGAGACCAGAGCAGCTTGTGCTGTTGTTCCAAAAGAGGTTGTGATGACACATGGAATCGTATATGGAGACAATGGTGCAAGTGTTAACATGTCAGGCATCTTTCTCAAGTAAGACTTTTATATTTTATTACATTGTTTTATTTTTTTTAAAAAACAACCCTTTCAGCTTGTAAAATGTTTTTTTATTTTCGTGTTTGTTTTCGTAAGTCTTTCAAATAATGCAGTTTTACATGGTTGTTGAACTTCTATTTCACTGTATGCTTTGATGATGAGCATTAGTGGTAATAAATTATAGTAATATTCACTGATTAGTTCCATAAAGCAATGAGAAGTGTACATTGTGCACTAATCTAGAGCAATCATTACTTCACTGTACTTTGTAATGGTTTGCTGCATTTTACACTTCATCTGTACGTATTGGCCTGCTTTACTGAATATGTCTGAATACCGTATTTCTTTATATGGTGATCTAAATCTATTAACCACTGAGGCTCAAGTTCTCACTTTTGTGCTTTATTCTCTATATATTCTCTATAATATATATATATATATATATATATATATATATATATATATATATATATATATATATATATATATATATATATATATATATATATATATATATATATATATATATATATATATATATGTGTGTGTGTGTATAATCTCTCTCACACACACACACAATGGAACCTTGGATTACGAGCTTAATCCGTTCCAGGAGTATGCTCGTAATGCAAAGTACTTGCATATCAAAGCGAGTTTTCCCATTGAAGTCAATGGAAACGAAAATAATTAGTGCTGCATTGACTTCAATGGGATGCAATTCTGCATGCGGCCAGAGGTGGGGGGGGCGCCGGAGAGCCTCGGAAACGGCCGAAAAGGGCCGAGGACACTTCGGCTGACCTCGGCAAAACTCGGAAAGACTTTCTAACCGAGATTTGCAGAGGTAAGCCGCGCTGTCCTCTGGCCTTTCCGTGCATTTCCAAATGGCGCCGATTTGCGACGTTCAGCTCGGCTCAGGCCAAAAGCGGTACCGCTTTGGCCTGAATCGTGCTTGTTTTGCGAGACGACACTCCCAAACCAAGTCACGATTTTTTCAAATGCAGTGCTCATATTGCGAAATGCTTGTTAATTGCGTTACAATTCGAGGTTCCACTGTATATTTTCTTCTTTATTATTAATTTGTTATATTAAACTCAGACATTTTTACTGTCTGCAGATTTTACAATGCCAGTGGGGATGTAAGAGTGACAGATCATTATATGTATGAAATTCAACTTTCTGGTAGAGAAAACTCTGCCCATCAGAATTGTAATGGAGCCAGCGTATGCCAAGTAAAGACAAATGATCCATTCACAAGAGCAATCGGTTCTCCTACCAAAGCCAAGTATTATATCGATGGTAAGTTTTTTTTATTATCCTGTTTTTACTAATTTACAAAAAAATACATATCGTGGCTTCCTATTGATTTTCTGCTACTCCTAAAAAGATATGCTAAAAGTGTTTTTGAAGGCAGCACAATATGTTCACAATTATTACTCTAATATTGTATTTAGTTTGTATACAGCAATACATATTCTTTGTTATTTTAGTCCTAGCTGTGGCTACCTACTCTTTAGATTTTAGTATGGCTTTGTTATTTATCACCTTGGTGTGTATGCCAAGAAGTACACAATGTACTGAGTGTAGCATTTAGGAGTGTGCCAATGTGCAGATTTCAGCATTCAGGAGTGCGCAGAATATAGAGTGCAGTGTTTACAAGTGCGCAAGGGCCTGGAAGCCAGCTGCTACGTCCTTAACAGATGAGTCCTCAGCTGTCAGAGTTGTTAAAAAAAAAAAAAAAAAAAAAAAAAAAAAAATTGCCGGCAATAAAAATGACATTGTGTTTCCCCCTTACCCCAAAAAAGTCTATACCAGGCCCTTTGAACGTTTGCAGTTGGGGGAAAAAAAGTAAAAAAATATATATGGCGTAAAAATTCATACCAGACTATTATTCGAGCATGCAGCCTCGCGGGTCAGAAAAGGGTGTGGGGGGGGGGGGGGCATAGCGAGTGCACCAATCCCCCACGACATCTACTGATCCATACTGGAACACATGCCTTGGGAGAGGGGCTGGGGGGGGGGGGGGTTGATGTGCTTTCACCTAAAAAGTGAGTAAAGATGCAACACTTTTTTGGTGAGTTTCTAAAAGTGCTCCCCCCCCCTCCCTGCTCGCTTGTCCCCTCCCTTTCCTGACGTGTTGCATGCTCGGGTAAGGGCCTGGTATGGATTGGGGAGGGGGCATGCAATTTATTTTGACAATATTTTGTTTTTATATTGCTGGCAATTCTTGTCCACTGACATCTGATGACTCCGTTGTTAAGGGCACAGCACCCAGTTTCCCAGCCCGCTTCCCAACAGCTGCATAGATGTGAACCTAGGATAAAGGATACGTTCACCTATGGGAACACGTTATATGTTCCACCAGTTTTTAGGGTGGAACATCGAACATGTTACTGCTCCTGCAGCCACCCCTCAATTGTCCCATCCCCCCTCAAGACTGCAAGCTTGGGATCTTTTTAAAAAGGTGACCTTATCCTTTAAAGCAGGGGTGTCAAACTGGCGGCCCTCCAGCTGTTCCGAAACTACAAGTCCCATCATGCCTCTACCTGTGAGAGTCATGCTTGTAACGGTTAGCCTTGCAATGCCTCATGGGACTTGTAGTTTTGCAACAGCTGGAGGGCCGCCAGTTTGACACCCCTGCTTTAAAGGGAACATTTGCCTCATAATGGATTGAACGGCACTGAATGCTTTCATACAGGTAAAAAAAAAAAAGTTGCAGATGGAATCTCTTTACAGTATTTTTTTTCTGATCCTGTGTCCCTTAATGAACTTCAGGAAAAGGATTTCATGCTTAGTCATAACTCCTGTTTTCTAGCTTTGATGGAGATTAAAATTTAACCAAGGAGGTTTATTTATTAATTTGTTATGTAATGGCTGGTGACGTACATATATATTTGCATTTCTACCCTCATGAGAATCTATAATACTTAAAGTGGTTGTTAAGGTTTACATTTTTTTTTTTTGAGTGAGTGAAAAACTTATATAGCGCAACACATGCGAACTGAATCGCCTCAGGGCGCTTGGTATCCATTCCCTACTGTATTTTGCCTTCATAATAGATGGGTTTTGAGTTTTTTCCTGAAAGCCTGGTGATTCACTTCCGTTCGGATGCTAGGTGGTAGTGCGTTGCACAGTCTAGGTCCTTGGATTGCAAAACTTCGTTCTCCTTTGGACTTGTATCTGGCCTTGGGTATCTGGAGTAGTTTTTGGTTAGTGGAACGGAGAACACGATGGGGGTTGTGACAATTACATTTTTCGCATAGATATTGGGGGGCACTTCCTTGAACACACTTTGAGTCAAAGTGCCTTAAACGTAATTCTGTCTTTTACTGGAAACCAGTGAAGGGATCTCAGGGAGGGCGAGATTGATTCCCAGGGTTTTTTCCCAGTCACAAGCCGTGCCGCCGTATTTTGAACGACTTGTAGACGAGCGATTTGGTACTTTGGGAGTCCGATATAAATGGCGTTTGCATAGTCGAGTCTGGAGTTGATTATCGTTCCCACCACGACTGCAGTGTCTTCTTTCGGGATAAAGGGTATAAGTCTCTGTAGCAGGCGCAGCAGATGGTGGGATGCGCTGACTACTGAACTTATTTGTGCATCCATTGTCATGTTGGAGTCAAAAGTGACTCCAAAATTTTTGACTTTGGTGTTTGGGATGATGGTTTGTCCCAGAATGGGCGGTAGTGTCCATGTTGTTGTGGGAAGTCTCTTTCGGGTTGGCGTGGAACAGAAGAAGTTCTGTTTTTGAGCCATTGAGTTTAAGGTAACTCTCCGTCATCCAATTTTCTATCAAAGTAAGGCATTTCTCTAGTCCGAGATAATGATCCTTTTTGTTGCTGATGCGAAAGAGTTTGGTGTCGTCCACGTAGGAATGGTAGAGTAAATTCTGGTTATTGATGATTTCGAAGAGAGGGCGTAGATAGATATTGAATAGTACGGGCGACAAGGGGGATCCCTGAGGGACTCCGCATGACGCCGTGCGTTTTTCAGAAGTGAAAGGACCTAGTTTCACTATTTGAGATCGTTTTTTTAAATAACAAACATGTTCTACTTGTACTTCTACTGCTATCAATCTATCCAATAAAGAGCTGAGAAGACCGGGCAGAGGAAGAGCGCGGGATGGGACATCCAGGGCTCGGGTAAGTAAAATGGGAGCCTCTAATCCTTAAGATGTGTTTTTTCACCTTAATTCATAGGATGCATTAAGGTGAAAAAACATGAACCTTTACAATCCATTTAAAGGATCACTAAAGGATTTTTTTTTCTTTTTAGCTAAATAGCTTCCTTTACCTTACTGCAGTACTGGTTTTCATGTCCTCATTGTTCGTTTTTGCTTTGAAGTAGCTGTAATTCTGCTGTGATCTCCACACTTCCTGCTTGTCTGGCTCCTTATGAAAAACTCATGGGAGCTTCTCACTGTGGTCTAAGCTGTGTGTCTAAAACTCCTCAGAACCAATCCAAATTATTTTAAAAAATAACACTGCCCTGGATTTGTTTGTTTTTGTTCTGTGGGTCTCTTTACTTCACATAAACATGAAACCAGTTTAAAACCAAAAGTGAAACTAGAGGCACATTATATGATAGAATTTAATCTAATCTATTTTTAATCATTTTTAAAAGGAATCAGTTAACTTTTTATGTCTCTCTATACCCTGTAAACAGTCATTTCAGCAAAAAATGTTTTTTCCTTTAGTGACCCTTTAACTCTTTTTAAATATCTCAATAAAATCCTTAATTAAAAAACGGTGTTCATCATGTGTATTTACTTTTTGCACCCTTATTAACAATTTAGGAGACCCCAAAAATTTCTATATCTCGGTCTTCTACTTCTTTTCCACGTGATTTTTCTAAAAATATGAGATTTTTCTGAATCTAGTCTTCAAACCTTAAAGCAGAGCTCCACTCTAAAATCATATTTTGCTTCAGTAGCTTCCTTTTAATATTGTAAAAAAAGTTTTGTGTGAATCATTTATTTTACTTGCCTGGAACACCCTGTTGCTAGGCAGAATTCCTAATCTGCCTTCTTCCTGGACTGCGGTGCTTCTCCTATCCTACCTAAGCTGCACAGACTCCTGGGAAATGAGTGTCATCATTACCCAGGAGTCATTTTATCTAGGGGCTCTTTGCATTGCGAGTGAGCAGGGGAGGATGCCAGCCTCCTACCTCTGTCTGCCATCTGTGTGTTGGATTAAGGCTCTGGGGGAGGTAGTTTCCATGTCCTCTCTGGAGAGGGTAGCAGCCGCGTCTCCATTAGTTCAGTCATTCTTTGTAGCGTGACCTGCTTTTAGCGGCAGCATGTTAGCCTCTGTTCCTGGAGCCAGAGCAAAACTATAGTAGTCATTGAGGCAGGGCGGTGCGAGCGGGTTGAACTGGTCCCTGGTCATGCCAGAGTGTTCCCCTGTCTGTTCTCCTGCGATTACCCTCTATTGCGGGTCAGACAGTCGCTGTGGGTTGCTGAGGATCAGAGCAGTGAAACGGAGCGCAGAACTTAGTCCGCAGCAGGCCTCGCTATACAGCGGATTTTGTTATCGGCGTTGTCATAACAACGGGCGGGACGTTCCTTTGTCGTTGCCCGTTGGCATGACAACCAAACAAACAAACTGCGCTACAAGCGACATTCTACGGCTCAAGTGCGAGATCAAGAGGTGCATGCCGGTTACCCAGCATGCACCTCAGCAAGAAATACAGGAAGGAAAACGAACTGGGCTTCAAGTGCCCTCACATAACATGGATGCGGCCAGATACTGAGAAGGAGAAGACAAGGAAAGTGCGCACATAGATTGCTTTAAGGACTGGGGAGACATTGCTATGTTTTATTGACTGTGACAAGTACAATCTAGCAAAAAAATTAAAATTATGACCGGAGCACCACTTTAATGCATTTTCCTTTTATTTCCTCTTTATTCTTATTTTTAAACAATTGCCCAGTTTTAGCTAGTAGTTTACAATCTTTCTCATTTTAATTTTTACTTCCCTCTTGTATATTTTCATTGTCTTAAAGCTAAAACCCCATGAAAATACAAAAATCCAACATGTTTCACTGCTGTGTTTGTAGCCTTTTCAGGGGTAACATAGTGTTAAACTTACAATATTGCTGTTAAATTACTGTATACCTGAGCATGACTTCACTTGCACCATTTCAAATATGAGATTACCTGAGTGCAGGTTCTCTGTAATATAGAAGTGTGTGTGTGTGTGTGTGTATATAATTAGTGTAGTAGCTCCCATGTTTATCCCCTCAAAGGTTTGCTATAAGGTCTCATGAATATAGGAGATTTTTGTTTTGGAGAGGAGGAGAGCGCTGCTGTGGCTGTGCATTTATGCTTGTTTGGTGTTAATGTATCCTGTTGGCCAAAGTATTGATTTATGCTGACCATTAGAATGTATAAATGTGTGTGAATGTATATCTAGCGTTAATGCGCGGTTTGTTCTTTCTGACCTTTTCTGAACAAGTGATGATTTATTTTTTTCTGACTTTTTTAAATACTTCTGCCTCTAAATGCTTGTGAATATCTGTGTGAGTTGGCCAACACGGAGGGACATTTAAAGGCTGAAAAAAAAAAAATCAAACGCCTATAAAAGTAGCGTTTTTGACATCCTGTGTGCAGGAGGCCTAAAAAGTGGCATCTTAAGAACTCTGTCCTTTTTAAAAGGAAAAAAACTTCTTTTAGTACACACAAATGTTTAAAATGTTTTTATATTTTGGGTTATGTATCATCGTGTAGTTCCTGATCGGTGCCATTGATTGCATTTTTTGTTTTTGTTTTTCACAGATGATAGTTTAGAAGCAGTTTTCTCTTCGAACTCGATATGTGGTAAAGATCGCCAAAAAAATGCCACTTCCACTATATTCTTCTACTGTATCCAAACTGAAGAGGAAGGGAGACCAGAATTCCTACATGAAACAGCCGACTGTCAGTATTTATTCTCTTGGTACACACCTGCCATCTGTCCACTGGTGTAAGTTCAAGTTTTACTAATCATATATGTTTGATGTTTAGAATGTCTCTAAAATGAGTAGTTTATTATTGTTGTGGAATGACATTTGTATATAAATACAGGATTTTACAGGTTTTCAATTTCAAAAGGCTGGTACCATTAAACTTTAGGTTGTAGTGTACCTCAAGTACAACCTCCATTTCAAAAAGGTTGGGACGCTGTTTAAAATCGACATAAAGACAAAATGCAACGATTTGCAAATCTCCTAAACCCATATTATAGTCACAATAGAAAACATGTCAAATGTGCCATTTTATGAAAAAAATAAGGTCATTTTGAAATTGATGGCATTTAACAAATTGAATTGCATTTAAAAAATACCATTGATTTTAAAATGAAAAGCAACTTCTCGGGTCAAGGTTAAAACAATCAGATTTCAGAAAGATTGATTAAAGAGCTAACTGTATTTGCAAATGTAAAGGGTTAAAAAAAAAAAAAAAAAAAAAGAATTGATTATGGATCATGATTCATTATACAATTTTATTATCCAACGAACAGCATTTTTTTTGGTTCAATATTTTTTTTTATTGAAATATATGAGAAGTAAAAATAACTATAATGATCCCATGCAGGGAATATGAGTAGTAAGCATAACATGGTACAACTTAATAATACACGTTAGAAACATATTTGATAGAAAGAACTGTCGAACATCAACAACCCTCCTGCCAAGGCCGGGTGTCAACATAGGGTGACTGAGCTTAATTGCTATGGGGTTGGAATGTGGAGTAGTCCACAAAAAAAAGAAATGAGGAAAAAAAGGCAAAGAAGAAAAAGGAGGTGTAGAATAGGTAGGAAAAAAGTTCCACGGGGGGGGGGGGGGGGGGGGGCGGCAGAGGAGGTCAGTAAGAGAGGCCTATGCTGGTTGGATGCAGAGTAGGAAGAGCGTAGGACCACCACGTGCCGCATACCTTGAGGAACAATGAACATAATTTTTAACAAATGAATGCAGCTATAAAATCATTAACAAATGATTCCTTATATTTTCTTAAGCACTTCCCTACTGCTAAACGTTATGACGTCCTGGACTTAAGGGGGGGATATTCTTTTCAGCCGGTGATTCTGCGCACCATAAGAATGATCATGGCAACAGTTCCGGCGCTTGATCATTCTTATAGGCGGCGGGAGGGGACATTTCCCACCCCGTTGCCATCCGGTGCTTCTCTGGGCTGTCCCGTGCCATCAGGGGGCCCGGTGAACGAATTGGCCGGTGCCGGTTGACGAGGATGGAGATTTCTGATGACCATAGATCATCTCTATGACCGTCGGAGGTACCCAGGAGTAAACAAAGCCGCAATCGTGTCTGTTGGCATGAGATCGGTGAATTATTTTTTCCCTGATCTTATGCTTTCCCTCCTGGAGGAGAGATGTGTGGGGTCTTATTGACCCGGCATCTCTCCACTAAGAGTACCTGTCGCAATAGATTCCTATTACAAGGGATGTTTACATTCCTTGTAATAGGAATAAAAGTGTTAAAAAAATAAAAAAAAGTAAAAAACATACGGTAAATATTTAAAATGCTCTGTCCCCAGTAGCTCGCGCTCAGAAGCGAACACACATGCAAGTCCACATATGTAAACGCCGTTCAAACCATACATGTGAGGTATTGCCGCGTGCGTTAGAACATGTGCAACAATTCTAGCACTAGACCTGCTCTGCAACTCTAAACTGGTAACCTGTAAGAAAAAAAAATTATCGTCGTCTATGGAGATTTTTTAGTACCAAAGTTTGGCACCATTCCATGAGTGACAAGTTAGGTATCTATTTACTCGGCTTAACATCATCTTTCACATTTATACCAAAAAATTGGGTTAACTTTACTGTTTTGTTATTTTTTTAATTTGTAAAAGGCTTTGAAATATTATTGCGCAAATACTAAAATAAAAAGTTGCAATGACCACCACTTAGGGTGTCTGCAAAAAATATATATTTAATGTTTACGGGTTCTGAGTAATTTTCTCGCAAAAGAATTATGATTTTTACATAAATGAGAGAAGTGCCAGAATAGGTCCGGTAGGGAAGTGGTTAATGCAAGTGCTGTAGATATCTGAATTTGGCCTGGTATCAGCCTCTTGCAGTCCATGTGCAGTAGGGCTGGAGTGCGAGTAGGAGCAGAAAGTGTTTTTTTTTTTTTTTTTTTTTTTAATTCATGTTCATCTTGTTATTTTTGTCTGGAATACTGCTTTAGGCAGATCTGCATCATTTGTGCTTTTATTTGCCAGTGTAGCTTTAACCGTTTTCCTTGCAGTGTGCTTGTTTGAAGTTGATTGCTGCTGCTAAGTGAAATAACCTGAATGTGCGAGTGCCTTAATATATACTGAGACTTCTGCTAAAATTGCTTTAAATGGGCTATTAGTAGAGGGTGAGGGGAGTGTTTCCTTCCTGTTTTTTTGTATTTCGTTTCCCTAAATAATAGTTTTGTTTTCTCGTAATCATTCTTAACTCTTTACAAAATATAGCAGATAATCTTGTATTTTTGGATTTAGCTTTCATTACTGTTGCTGCATTTTTTTGTCAGGCCAGACAGTGCTGGAAGTACTACAGACGACGAAGATCATCAGAATCAATACCAGGGCCTGTCTGGCAGAAGCCAAGCTGTGGGAGCTATTCTTAGTATTCTTTTAGTGATCCTGGTCATCTGTCTGGTGGTGTTGCTGTTGTACAAAAAAGAGAGAAGGTGAGTTACTTTTAAGGAAAAGTTATATCCTAAATTATGAAAGGGGATTGGGGTTGATTTACTAAACCTAAAGCAAAAAATCTGGTGCAGCAGCTGCGCATGGTAGCCAATCGGCTTCAAACTTTTAGATTGTTTAAATAAGCTTTGACACTAAAACCTGGAAGACGATTGGTTTATGTGCAGAGCTGCACCAGATTTTGCATTCTCCAGTTTTGGTAAATCAACCCCTGTACCCTAAAATAAAAATCATTTTTTTTATGTAATGCTCAGCATTTCGCCTGGCTTTATTTTCTGTTGTGTACCGTCATTGTGTGTCTCTTATAAGCAACTTTGAAGTATAGTTGCAATTGTAAAGGATACTTGCAAGTAGATATTTATGGTAGAAAAGTGTCTCTCTTCTGTCATGAAATACCTTCTCCTGTCTGCTAGTAGTTTTGTTTTTAGTACATTTTACACTGATCACTGCGTCTGTAAGATGCCAGGACTCACATGTGCATGTGGGAGTAATGTCTTAGACGGCTATAGACTCCCGACCCTGAACGTCCAGAAGCATGGGGAGAAGATGGGGTGTAGACTTTGCATTACTGGAGGGAAGGGGTCTTGGCAGTGTAAGTAGGGGGTGAAGGGGGCTGAAATATGTTGCTCTCTATATACGGGTGTAATATGTTCTAAAGCGGTGGTCATCAACCCTGTCCTCAGGGCCCACTAACAGGCCAGGTTTGCAAGATAACTGAAATACATCACAGGTGATATCATTTGCTGCTCATTAATTGCAGTATTCTAGTCTGCATCTCCCCAAGGTAATACATAAAACCTGGCCTGTTCGTGGGACCTGAGGACAGGGTTGATGACCACTGTTCTAAAGAACATAGCCTTTAACACAAGAGTATGTGGAATACTTGTTTTTACTCACAATTTGTTTTATTTTATTTTTCATGGGTGTGTCTACCTTTTCATATGTGACATATGTAGCACGTATCCTGCCTTGCATGTCACTAGGTGGGGATGTGAAGACATTTTCTGTAAGTAAGGGTCATCCATTCTCCTGTGGCACCACGGGTACATGGATGACGCATTCTTTCTTTTTTTTTTTGGATTGGGTTGTTGGCTCCTCCATTATTGACTGAACTTGTACTATTGTCTCACAATACTACATGTTCTGTGAATAGGTAGGAGAGATCCTGTCATTAATTTTCTCCTCCTTCATTTATAGAATATGTTGCATGTATGAGTCAATTATACTTTGGGTTCTATGAATGTCAGAAGAGCCAGAAAGGGATGGGTCCTTTACACCAGCATGCTGTTAAGCCCCTAAGTTGGTTACTATATACTTCCACTTTAATGTAGTAACTAACTCACCACTATTTCAAATGTACGTGGTAGTAAGTGTGTCTAAAAAATCTATTATAAAATTTTATTATTTTGGGTTTACTTTTAGGGAAACGGTGATGTACAAACTAACCAACTGCTGTAGAAGGAGTTCCAATGTGTCCTACAAATACACAAAGGTAAGCTTGGACCTTAAAACATTCAGACATACTATATTTGGCAAGACCGCACTGAACTGGATTTCCTGGTTCTGAAAGTTAAATACTGGTAGCTGTAGGTTTTTTTGGCGTGTTGAAAATGCAAGCTCAACAAAAGCCTTTTAAGTAATATTAAAGTCGCCTTTTGCTAACACCAATACCTAAAATAAAGCACTACCTGCAAAAAAAGTTTAATGCCTCTCCTGCTTCCCACACTGCTAAACACCACTTAATGAGAAATCACTACTTAAAGACATCAGAAACAGACACTTCTGGTGGTGTCTTATTTCTGATCTCCCTGCTATTACCTGTGGTTCCTTCATTTTGACCCCTACATCACCAAAGGGCACAGTTGGAACCATTAGGCTAGCAGATGGAACCATTGAAAGCAACAGGGAATTGGGCATCTGACACTGCCAGACGTTTTGGTGTCTTAAGATATTTTTTTCCTTACTATTGCAGCAATCGGTGGTGCCGGCATCAGGATGAAGTATCTAACTTCTTTGCAGGGAGCCCTTTATTTCTTTATCGTACATCACGGGACACAGAGCAGCATAGCCATTACATATGGGTTATATAGTGCACCTTCAGGTGATGGACACTGGCACTCTCCGACAGGAAGTTCCCTCCCTATATAACCCCCACCCATAGTGGGAGTACCTCAGTTTTTTCGCCAGTGTCTTAGGTGTTGGTGCACATTGAAGAGCTCTGCCTATAGTTGTCCTCTGGACCAGGGCAAGCTGACCGGATCCGTCCAAGGTGCTTCATAGCCAAAGTGGACGGTACCCGGGCCCCCAGGTCCTGGAGGGGGTTTTGCCTATAACGCTTCTCCTTTGCGAGAGCTGGACTCTGGGTTCCAGGACTGGTTTCCTGCAACCAAGTAATTCCTGTTGCCAGCAGTGCTATATAGGTCCAGGAGTGTGGTGTTCCTAAATCTGGACCCCGGTACCTGAAGGTCTATGACGTTACCCACGTTTTAGGGGGAAGATTGGGCCTCTTGCATTGGCAATACCCTGCGGCGTGGAGAAGGTAAGAGGGGGCCTGCGGAACTTGGTTTGTCAGCAGGCCCCCACAGGGGACTCTGGGTTTAGCCCGCTTTATGCCTCTGTGCATGGGCGCCTCATTCCACAAAGTCTGAATGACAGGATGGTTTCTATGTACCCATTAATGCTTCCCCTGGCTGGTTCTGGTAGACGGCTGCATGACCATAAGGTTTACAAAAAGAGCTGCTATTGCGCTAGGGGGGGTCACTTGTGTAGCATGGAGGTCTTACCATCCGCGCAGCTACATGGCTTCCCCCGTAAGCCTGTTCAGGCGTCTCACTCCCCTGCAGCTCCATGTGTGTCTCTGCTCCTCCAGCAGCGTCCGGAACGGGCGCGCGCGCGCACGATGTAAATAGACGCGGCGACGCTGCGTGAGGAGGCGGAGTTTTCGGGGCGGTCCCTCTTCCTGCTCTGAGAGCCTATATTAGGCTGGCAGTCGATCTGGGTCGCCGTGGGACACGGAGCAGCGGCACTGTTAACTGCGTGAGAGCAGTACCTTGCGAAGGGAGAGTGACACCCGGTGGTGATTTGGTGAAGTACACTTTTTTATAAGAGCCTGCGGCTCGTTTCTTGTTTAAAGGGCCGGTGTACTTGCAGCAGTCTGAGCCTTGCTACCCACGGCTCTATCCCAGATCAGCATAAAAGGGTGGCTTTACTTAGCTCATTTAGTGTGAGTTACAAGCCCTTGGGGCATTGTATTGTCCATCTTTATTAGGTTATGGGAAGTTTAATAATTAACAGCACCCTAACCTATTAACTTTTTGACACTTTTTTAAGAGGTGTTTTTTTGTCTCTGCTGATTAAGACAGTCAGTTGTGTTTAGCGGAGTACCTTGGGTTTGTATAGATGGCTCCTAAGGGCGCGGGAAGCACCAAAAATGCTAAAGCTACAAAAAAGCAGAAGGGTTCCCCATCGGGTTCGGAGGATCTTGGCCAGGCCTCTGCAGTGCCTTCCTCCCCGGACAGACCAGAGGTCGTTAGCCCAGTTGAGCCATTGGGGTTGCTAGGTGCTACGGCTGGCCCTACCCAACCAACTCCCTCCTTTGTTACGGAGGAGATGTTAGCCGCCACCTTAGGTGGATTTGAGCGAAGGATGACTGCTTTATTAACCGCATCATTTCCCGGGAAGAAACGGACTAGGTCCCCTTCCCCTAGGGTTGACTCTCCAGATGAGGAGGTCCTTTCCCAAGAAGAAATTGATTTCTTGGCGGAGCAGGGGGATGACCCCCTGGAACAGGGTTCGGAGGAATCCACAATAGAGGAACCGTTCTCAGCCTCTCAGGCAGAGAGACTATGGATCCAGTCCCTAGCGGACATGGTACGGACGGCATTTAAATTACCCCTGCCTGAACCTCAGGCTACCGTATCCTCCCTTGGTTCCTTAAAAGCTCCCCAATCCAGTGCGGTTTTTCCGGTCCATCCCTTACTGAGGGACCTAATCTTTCAGGATTGGGCCAAACCAGATAGGATTTTTCTTCCTCCTAAGAGGTTTTCAGTTTTATATCCTTTAGAAGAAGGTTTTTCTAAAAAATGGACTGTCCCTACTGTGGACGCAGCCATTTCATGTGTCAATAAGTCCTTAACGTGTCCGGTAGACAACATTCACATGTTTAAAGATCCTGTCGATAAAAGGCTTGAAACTCTGCTAAAATCTTCCTTTGCCACCGCAGGGGCTGTAGTGCAACCAGCGGTAGCCGCCATTGGAGTATGCCAGGCATTGAAGGACCAGGCCAAACAGGTTCTAAGAGACCTTCCGGCACAACAGGCACAGGACTTGGCTGATCTGCCTAGGGCATTATGCTTTGCCGTAGATGCCATTAAGGATTCCATCCAGCAAGCTTCTCGGTTATCCTTATTTCTGGTTCACATGAGAAGACTTTTATGGCTAAAAAATTGGTCGGCAGAGACTCCCTGTAAAAAACTCTTAACTGGGTTTTCGTTCCAGGGGGAGAGGTTGTTTGGAGATGATCTGGATAAGTATATCCAGAAGATTTCCAGTGGCAAGAGCACTCTCTTGCCTGTTAAAAAGAGGTTTCGAGGGCCAACCTTTAAGCGCCCAAACTCTCCAGGTCCAGGTCCCTCACCCTCCAGGCAGTATCGACGGCCTGCTGGCCGTTCACCCGCAAACAGACCGCAAGGGCAAGCTTCAGGTATCAAAAAGCCGTGGTTTCGCAAACCAGTTAAGCCTGCCCCTAAAGCGAATCTGTGAAGGGACGCCCCCACTCTCTCGGGTGGGGGGAAGACTCCGCTTTTTCTCGGAGCTTTGGGAGGCCAGAATCTCCGACGAATGGGTTCTGTCCTCGGTGGCTCAGGGGTACAAGCTGGAGTTTTTGGGGTTTCCCCCTCCTCACTTCCAGGAGTCCAGGCTCCCAAGCGATCCAAAGAAAAGGGTCTCGCTTCTAGCAGCCCTAGATCGCCTCTTAGATCAACAAGTGATTATGGAAGTACCATCTCAGGAGCGCGGACAAGGATTTTATTCAAATCTATTTATAGTCCCAAAGCCCAACGGCGATGTAAGACCAATATTGGATCTAAAAACCCTGAACCGTTATTTAAGGGTTCGCTCCTTCCGTATGGAGTCCATTCGTTCAGTGATGGCCGCCCTACAGGGAAAAGAATTTCTCGCATCCATCGACATCAAGGATGCATACCTGCACGTGCCAATCTACCCCGGCCATTGCAGGTACCTCCGGTTTGCCTTAGGCCATCGGCATTTTCAGTTCACAGCCTTGCCCTTCGGGCTAGCCACGGCTCCCCGGGTCTTCACCAAAATTTTGGCCCCGGTGTTGGCCAACCTAAGATCCCAGGGGATCCTGGTTATGGCTTATCTAGACGATCTGCTAGTCGTCGATCTTTCAGCAGCCAGCCTAAAAAAGGCAGTTTGCTTAGTGGTAAATTATCTAGAATCCCTGGGTTGGGTTCTAAATCAGGACAAGTCGGCCTTGCAGCCCACAAGAAGGTTGGAGTATCTTGGGTTAATTCTAGATACTATGCAGCAGAAGGTCTTTCTTCCCCAGTCCAAGGTGGATTCTATAAAGGAATTGATCCAGGTGGTTCTAAGCAGCGCAAGGCCAACAGTTCGCCTGTGTATGCGCCTCTTGGGCAAGCTAGTGGCCACCTTCGAGGCAGTGCCCTACGCCCAGATCCACTCCCGAAAATTGCAGAAAGCAATTCTCGCAGCTTGGGACAAGAGAATCCAGGCCCTGGATCTTCCCATATCCCTGTCCCAGGCAGCCCGTCAGAGTCTGTGCTGGTGGCTGGTCCCACAAAACCTTTTGAAGGGAAGGTCGTTCGGTCCAGTTTCATGGAGAATTGTGACTACAGACGCGAGTCTTTTGGGGTGGGGCGCAGTCCTGGACGGATTGACCCAGCAAGGGAAGTGGTCAAGAGCAGAATCGATCCTGTCGATAAATGTTCTGGAGATACGAGCAATCCGGTTGGCTCTAGTTGCATGGACAGATGTATTGCAGGACTCCCCTGTGAGGATACAGTCCGACAACGCCACGGCTGTGGCCTACATAAACCACCAGGGCGGCACCAGGAGTCAAGCAGCCCAGAAGGAGGTGGACCGGATCTTTGCTTGGGCAGAGTCCCATGTTCCCTGCATTTCAGCAGTGTTTATCCCCGGGGTGGACAATTGGCAGGCGGATTTCCTCAGCCGCCATCAGATGTCTCCGGGAGAATGGTCCCTCCATCCCGAGGTATTTCAGGCCATCTGCCAAAGATGGGGAGTCCCGGAGGTGGACATAATGGCCTCCAGATTCAATACGAAGTTGACCAAGTTCGTATCACGGACAAGGGATCCATTGGCCTACGGGACGGATGCCCTGGTATGTCCTTGGCATCAGTTTGCACTGATCTACGCCTTCCCTCCGTTACGGATGCTACCCCGTCTTCTTCTCAGAATTCAGGTGGAGCACAAACCAACGATTCTAGTAGCCCCCGCGTGGCCCCGGAGGCCTTGGTACTCCTTAATAATAAGGATGGCAGTGGAAGAACCTTGGGTCCTCCCGTTAAGGCCGGACCTCCTCTCACAAGGACCGTTCTTCCATCCTGCCTTACAGGCCCTAAATTTGACGGCCTGGCGGCTGAATCCCTAATTCTTAGAAACAGGGGCCTCTCTGGCCGGGTCATTCCCACCCTGATTAATGCAAGAAAGCCAGTTTCTAGGCTTATATACTATAGGGTGTGGAAGGCTTACATTACATGGTGCGAGGCTAAGATATGGCATCCCCGCAAGTATGTCATTGGGAGAATCTTGGAATTCCTACAATTAGGAGTAGAAAAGGGGCTGGCTATTAGCACAGTCAAAGGACAGGTCTCGGCCCTATCCATTTTCTTTCAGAGACCTCTGGCCTCTCACTCCTTAATGAAATCTTTTTTACAGGGGGTCATTCGGATTAACCCTCCGATTAAAGCTCCCCTATATCCTTGGGATCTAAACTTGGTTCTGTCGGCTTTGCAAAGCCAGCCCTTTGAACCGCTGTCTGAAATCCCGCTTGTCTTGTTGACTAGGAAACTAGTTTTTTTGGTTGCTATGGCTTCCGCCAGAAGGGTATCAGAACTGGCAGCCTTGTCATGCAAGACACCTTATTTGATTGTACATAAGGACAGGGTCGTTCTTCGGCCACATCCGTCCTTCCTACCGAAGGTGGTATCTAGCTTTCATTTGAATCAGGACTTAATTCTTCCGTCCTTTTTTCCTAAACCTTCTTCTAAGAAGGAGAGATTCCTGCATTCCTTAGATGTGGTTAGGGCTGTTAAGATTTATCTAGCAGCCACAGCCCAGATTCGCAAGACTGAAGTCTTATTTATTCTGACGGAAGGACCTAAAAAAGGTCAGGCAGCGTCTAAAGCCACCATTTCCAAGTGGATTAGACAAGTGATTGTACAGGCCTACGGCCTGAAAGGTAAGAGCCCGCCCTTGTCGATCAAGGCTCATTCCACAAGAGCCGTGAGCGCCTCTTGGGCAGCGTATCACCAGGTCTCCATGGCCCAAGTCTGCAAGGCAGCGACCTGGTCGTCGGTTCATACGTTTGCTAAATTTTATCAAATGGACGTTAGGAGGAACGCTGATTCAGCCTTCGGGCAGGCGGTTCTGCAGGCCGCAGTATAAGATCCTCTTGTCCTATGGCACCCGCTGTTTTTTTCTGTGCATGGTTGTTTTCCCTCCCCTCATTTGCATTGCTTGGGGACATCCCATATGTAATGGCTATGCTGCTCTGTGTCCCGTGATGTACGATAAAGAAAAAGGGATTTTTAATAACAGCTTACCTGTAAAATCCTTTTCTTGTAGTACATCACGGGACACAGAGCTCCCACCCCTCTTATGGGGAATTTTGGGATGCATATTGCTTGCTACAAAACTGAGGTACTCCCACTATGGGTGGGGGTTATATAGGGAGGGAACTTCCTGTCGGAGAGTGCCAGTGTCCATCACCTGAAGGTGCACTATATAACCCATATGTAATGGCTATGCTGCTCTGTGTCCCGTGATGTACTACAAGAAAAGGATTTTACAGGTAAGCTGTTATTAAAAATCCCTTTTTTCTGTTTTATTACTTTTAGTGTCAAATACATTAATTCACTGTGCACAAAAAATAGTAGTTTTATGGGTAAAGTAAGTTACCGTATTTATTCGAGTATAACGCGCAAAATTTTATACCCAAAAAAAAGATCAAAGTTTGGGTGCGCGTTGGCGTTTGACTAGACTTGGGATTTGCACTTTTCCATCTTGGTTGCAGTTTACAAACTAAAGTGTAGGAATTGGAAATGTAGTCTAGGTAGTTCTAAATCCATGAGTAATAAAGGACACTGCTCAGACAGACCCAATGCAGATGAAGTGTCTGTGATCAAGCCCTGATGGATGGGGTGAAACGTGTCACAGGGCGGAACCGAAGCAGCGCTGGCTGAGGCCACACATTTTAATACACTTCATCAGCATTGGGTTGGTCTTGGCAGCATCCTATATTGAACAGCTTGACACTTCTGGATAAGTGAACTTTGATGCCTGCTCCCATTATCTGAATACTGGAGGACAGCTCAGCTTGGAGCGGAACTTCAAGCTTCTTAATGCTTACAATACATGTTGAGCCATAGTCAAATATAGACTGGTCATCTGACCATCAAGACATTTTTTTTTTCTCCTACAAAACGGTGTAGTGTATATGATGGGATTTATGGAGCATTGCTTGTGTCTTCAGGCAGCTTATTATATTGCAAATTGAAAGCTTGTATGCATTTTACAGTGCATTGAAAAAGTATTCATACCCCTTGAAATTTTCCAGAAAAATTATAAATAAATACCTAAAACTTGTGGCTTACATTTGTGTTCAGCCACCTTTACCCCTAACTAATATTTAGTGACTTTAGTGGAACCAATTGCCTTTAGAAGTCACCCAATTAGTAAATAGTCCATCTGTGTGTAATTTAATCTCAGTATAAATACAGCTGTTCTGTGAAGTCCTCAGAGGTTTGCTAGGGAACCTTAGTGAACAAACGGCATTATGAAGTCCAAGGAACACACCAGACAGGTCAGGGATAAAGTTGTGGATAAGTTTCAAGCAGGGGGTTAGGTTATAAAAAAAAAAAATATCCAAAGCTTTGAACATCTCATAGAGCACTGTTTAAGCTAGGGTTGTCCCGATACCACTTTTTTTAGGACCGAGTACAAGTACCGATACTTTTTTTCAAGTAGTCGCCGATACCGAATACCGATACTTTTTTTTAATGTCATGTGACCGTTTTCAAACCACAATACAGACCAAAGATATTTTCTTTAGAATTATGAAGAACTGGTACATCATGGTGTGGGGCTGTTTTTTAGCATACGGTACTGGAAAACTACATATCATTGAAGGAGTGTTCACTGTCAGTGCAGCTCATCGGTGCCAGTGCCCAAAAGTGCAGCTAGCCAGTGCCACCTATCAGTGCAGGGAGGCAGCTTATTAGTGCATCTCATCAGTGCCACCCAATCAATGCCAGTGCCACCTATCAGTGCCATCCATTTATGAGTGCCATTCAATCAATGCCAGTGCCACCTATCAGTGCCATCCAATGGTGCCATCCAATTTGTGTTCGATGTCACAAAAAAAAAAAAAAAGTATTCTATTTTGGTATCGGGAGTATTTGCGCGAGTACGAGTACTAGCGCAAATACTCGGTATCGGTCCCGATACCGATACTGGTATCGGTATCTGGACAACCCTAGTTTAAGCCATCATCTGAAAATGGAAAAAGAGTTGGCACAACTGCAAACCTACCAAGACATGGCCGTCCATCTAATCAGACAGGCCGATCAAAGAAAGCATTAATCAGAGAAGCAGCCAAGAGGCCTATGGTAACTCTGGAGGAGCTGCAGAAATCCACAGTTCATGTTGGAGAATCTGTCCCCAGGACAACTATAAGTTGTGCACTGCACAAATCTGGCCTTTATGAAAAAGTGGCAAGAAGAAAGCTATTGTTGAAAGAAAGCCATAAGAAGTCCCGTTAGCAGCTTGTGGAAAGCCATATGGGGAACACAGCAATTATGTGGTCAGATGAGACCAAAATTAAACTGTTTGGTCTCAAAGCGAAACGCTATGTGTGGTGGAAAACTAACACTGCACATTACCCTGAACACGCCATCCCCACTGTGAAACATGGTGGTGGCAGCATCATGTTGTGGGATGCTTTTCTTCAGCAGGGACAGGGAAGATAGTCAGAGTTGATGGAAAGATGGATAGAGCCAAATACAGGGCAGTCTTAGAAGAAATCCTGTATGAGTCTGCAAAATACCTGAGACTGGGGCCGGAGTTCACCTTCCAGCAGGACAACAACCCTAAACGTACAGCCAGAACTACAATGGAATGGTTTAGATCAAAGCATATTCATGTGTTAGAATGGCACACTCTATGAGGTGGAGTCTGAAGTGAAAAAAAAGAAAAAAAGAATGGCCCAGTCAAAATCTAGGCCTAAATCCAATTAAGAATCTGAGGCAAGACATGAAAATTGCTTTTCACAGACGCTCTCCATCCAATCCAACAGAGCTTGAGCTATTTTGCAAAGAAGAATGAGCAAAAATGTCACTCTCTCTAGATGTGCAGAGCTGGTAGATACATCCCCAAAAAGACTTGCAGCTGTAAATTGCAGCAAAAGGTGGTATTGACTCAGGGGGGCTGAATACAAATACACACCACACTTTAACCACTTAAGCCTTGGAAGGATTTGCCCCCAGAATGACCAGGCCATTTTTTGTGTTACGGCACTGTCGCTTTAACCACTTAAGGACCGCCTCCTGCACATATACGTCGGCAGAATTTCACGGCTGGGCACATGTACGTACAGGTACGTCCTGTACTAGTACCCAGTCGTGGGACTCGGGCGCGCGCCCGTGACCCGTCCGGGACTGCGGGGACCCGATCGCCGCTGGAGTCCAGCGATCGGTCCCCGGAGCTGAAGGATGGGGAGAGCCGTGTGTAAACACGACTTCCCCGTTCTTCACTGTGGCGGCAGCATCGATCGTGTCATGCCTTTTTATAGGGGGACACAATCGATGACGTCACACCTACAGCCACACCCCCCTACAGTTGTAAACACACTTCAGGTCACACATAACCCCATTAGCGCCCGCTGTGGTTAACCCCTTCCCTGCCAGTCACATTTATACAGTAATCAATGCATATTTATAGCACTGTTCACTGTATAAATGTGAATTGTCCCAAAAATGTGTCCGCTATAATGTCGCAGTCCAGAAAAAAAACGCAGATCGCCGCCATTCCTAGTAAAAAAATAAATCATAATTTATGTCCCCTATTTTGTAGGCAATATAACTTTTGCGCAAACCAGTCACTATACGGTTATTGTGATTTTTGATTTTTTTTTTACCAAAAATATGTAGAAGAATACGCATCGGCCTAAACTGAGATAAAATGTTTTTTAAAAAAAATGGGATATTTATTATAGCAAAAAGTAAAAAATATTGTTTTTTTTCATAACTTGCGCTCTTTTTTTGTTTATAGACCAAAAAATAAAAACCGCACAGGCGATCAAATACCACCAAAAGAAAGCTCTATTTGTGGGGAAAAAAGAACGTACATTTTGTTTGGGAGCCACGTCGCACGACCGCGCAATTGTCCGTTAAAGCGACGCAGTGCCGGAAGCTAAAATTTAGTCTGGGCAGGAAGGGGGGTGTATGTGCACAGTAGGAAAGTGGTTAAGGGGTTAAATGTTTTCCTTCACTGTGTGTTCTGACTGGGGGAGGAGATGTGTCGCTGTCTCTCCTCCCCTGACAGAACTGGGATTTGTGTGCTTCTGTTCTGGCTCTGTCGGGAGCTATTGCGGTGCCATGCACTTTCCATATCGATTTAAAGAGCCGATGTACTACGACAGCGATTCACACGGCCGTGCCATCCTGCTACAGTGCAACTGCGGCGGCTTGTCGGCAAGTAGTTAAATATATTTGTTTGTAAAAAATTTGGAGAAACATTTATCATTTTCCTTACACTTCACAATTATGTGCCACTTTGTGTTGGTTTATCACATAAAATACATTTAAGTTTTTAGTTGTAACATGACAAAATCTGAAAAATTTCAAGGGGTATGAATACTTTTTAAAGGCACTGTGTGTATTGCTACATTACGTTGAAAACTGTTTATGCAAAGATGTCTTTACTAGATTTTTGCTAAGGGTACTGAAGGAACCCCTAAAAATTAGGTCTCGGGAAACCCTTCTAAAGGTTATATATACCATTCACTATGCATTAGTGTGATCAATAAGTTGTATATCTAATACAATAATATCTACAGTGAGAAAAACCTAGATTTGACACCCAAAGCTAACTATTTCTAAACCTCCCACATACGATAAATCTTTTATAGAATACAGTTGCACTTTCCATAAAATAAAATTTTAGAGAATAATCCTAAATGATCGTGAATGAATGAATGATACTAGTAATAAAGTTCAAAAAAAGTAGACCGTGATATTTGTAGTCAGTAGGAAGAATGTACATATTACAGCCTAATAAAGATCATGGTTCTAGCATACAGTCAGTGTTCTTCTTGCAGCATAAGGTTTGATTACAATTTTTTTTTTGCTAGAGCAGGAAAGGGATACAACTGCTGCCATGTTTTTTTTCTGTCTAGTGTCCCATTTCCCTTTCACTTTCTGTCCCAAAGACACAACGGGAAACAAGAGGAAATCTCTGCAAAGGGCTAGTCTCCTCTTAGACAATTGGCACCATAAAAGTATCCCTATTTGAAGACTTTCAGTTTTCTGTTCCAGTGACTACTTAAAAATTTCAGTCCTAGTGACAATGGTTGCAAGGTCAAACAAGTGAGTGAATGTCACCCAGCAGAGTCACAGACCACAATAAAAACCTATCGTGGTTGCTAAAGATTTGCAACTCTTTCTGAAACTAAAGTAAGGCTTTAGAAGCGCTTGAACAATCGCAACAGTAGTTCCGCTGACCAAAACAGAAATACAGGATAGAGTAAATGATCATTTTAAATGTTCATTAACCAGTTCCCACCCAGGCCAATTCTGACATTTCTCTCCTACATGTAACAATCTGTATTTTTGTTGCTAGAAAATTACTCGGAACCCCCAAACATTATATTTTATTTTTTTTAGCAGAGACCCTAGAGCATTAATTTCTCAAACGCAATATGTTTGGAAAAAATACACTTAATACACTTTAATGCTTAACCACTTAAGACCCGGACCAAAATGCAGGTAAAGGACGTTAACTGACAATTGCGTGGTTGTGCGACGTGGCTACCAAACAAAATTGGCGTCCTTTTTTTCCCACACATAGAGCTTTATTTTGGTGGTATTTGATCACCTCTGCACAAAAATAGAGTGACAATTTTGATAAAAATTCAATATTTTTTTGTTTTTGCTATAATAAATATCCCCCAAAAATATATAAAAAAAAATTTTTTTTCCCCTCAGTTTAGGCCGATACATATTCTTCTACCTATTTTTGGTAAAAAAAAATCGCAATAAGCATTTATCGATTGGTTTGCGCAAAATGTATAGTGTTTACAAACAAGGGGATAGTTTTATTGCATTTTTTATTAATAATTTTTTTTTTTTACTACTAATGGCGGCGATCAGCAATTTTTTTTTTGTTTTGTGACCGGGACATTATGGTGGACACATCGGACAATTTTGACACATTTTTGGGACAATTGTTATTTTCACAGCAAAAAATGCTATAAAAATGCATTGTTTACTGTGAAAATGACAATTGCAGTTTGGGAGTTAACCACTAGGGGGCGCTGAAGGGGTTAAGTGTGACCTCATATGTGTTTCTAACTGTAGGGGGGCGGGGCTGGACGTGTGACATCATTGATCGTGTTTTCCTATATCAGGGAACACACGATCAATGACAGCGCCACAGTGAAGAACAGGGAAGCTGTGTTTACACACAGCTCTCCTCGTTCTTCAGCTCCGGGGACCGATCGCGGGACTCCAGCGGCGATCGGGTCCCGCGGCCGCGAAGCTTCGGACCAGGGCGCGCGCCCGCGACCGGGCACTTAGAGGATGTACAGGTACGTGCTTGTGCCCAGCCGTGCCATTCTGCCACCGTATATGTGCAGGAGGCGGTCCTTAAGTGGTTAAAAACACAATATATAGCCCAATTTGAATATAGCCCAGTATAAAAGATGTTACGCCAAGTAAATAAATACCTTGCATGTCACACTTTTAAAATTGTGCATGCTCGTGGAATGGTGACAAACTACGGTACTTTAAAATCTCCATAGGCCACGCTTTATTATTTTATATACAGATTACCAGTTTAGAGTTAGAGGAGGTCTAGCGCTAGAATTATTGCTCTTGCTAGAACATTATTGGCGATGCCTCACGTTTGGGTCAAACACAATTTACATATGCGAACGCGACCTGCGTGTGTGTTTTCTTCTGCGTGCGAGCATGAGAGCGTGGGGCTCTTCATAAAAATTTTTTTTATTATTTATATGATTTAGAATTTATTTTTATTTTTTTATCATTACTTGAATTCCTATCGTAAGAAATGTAAACATCCCTTGTGATGGAAAGGCATGACAGGTCCTTTTTATGGAGACATCTTGTGTCTTTAAGACCCCTGATATTCCCTCTACCCTGGAAAGCATAAAATCAAAAAAGAAAACATTTCATTTCTGCTTTCTAGTAAAAAAAGAGAGAAAAAATGTCAGTATTTACATCTGCCAGAGCCGGAAGTGATGTCATGACACCACTTCCAACCTCTAAGGGTCATAGAGATGGCTGTGAATCATTCGGCCAGCGCCGTGATAACCCAGCGCTTCCGGCAGATCGTATTGCTGGTTTTCCCATTGCATGGGAAAGAATGGAGAGGCACCGATGGGCAGTGGGAGGGATGGGGGTCACGTCCCCTCCCGTTGCCTGTAAAGGCAATGCAGCGGCTAATCGGCTGCTAGGATTTCTTTTACATTGTAGGGAATCGGTAGCTAAAAAAAGAAGATATCTGGATGATGCCTGTAGCTGCAGGCATTATCCAGATATAGTCCACAAGCTCATATGACGACATACGGGCAGGAAGTGGTTATATTTGTTTCGCCTACATCCGTATTATGGATGTGTGTGTGTGTGTGTGTGTGTGTGTGTGTGTGTGTGTGTGTGTGTGTGTGTGTGTGTTTTTATTTATTTTTTCATTTTATTTTGTTACATCATTCAGATCAATACAGAAGAAGAAATGGACAATGAAACTGAGTGGCTTATGGAAGAAGTGTCTGGAAGCCATGCAAAACCACACCATGAGAACGGTCATGTCAGAAGCGTGAAGGCCGGAGCGTTTACGTCATTGCATGTGGATGACCTTGACAGTGAAGATGAGGTTCTGACTGTACCAGAGGTCAGAATAAAGTCTGCAAGGAACCAGAAGAGGAGTGAAAAAACGTCAAACCCATATCCTTCTGGCAGTGACGAGAACTTGATAGGAGTTTTTAATGGAGGGCAAGAAAAGACTAGAAAGCTGAGATCTGGCCAACAGAATAAAGAGGACAAGCTGAATGTGGCCTCATTTCATGATGACAGTGACGAGGACATGCTTAACGTTTAGTGCCAGCTGCAATTTCAATCCCTCCTCCTAACTGTGCCTAAAATAACATTGTTTGAATGGACAATGCTACTGCAACCAAATACGCATAACTCGACCTGTTTTGTTTTTTTGACCTTTTTATGGGTTGAGCATAAAATGTAGATATTGGGGAAGACAGGGATTTTTTCTTTCTCTTCAGTTTACAGTGATAATCAAATGATGTGGATTAACCCTTTCTGCACTGAAGACTTTTAGGAAAGCTTTCTGTGCAATGTTTCTGAGTACCCCTGCACTAAATGCGATATGTAATCATTGGGATTTTTGTTTTTTCTAAGTACAGGAGCTGGCATCTTCTTGTATTATGTAAATTACTCTTTGTAATCAATGAAAGACTGAAGATACAAGTTAAATCTATGTGTGTTGGATCCTCTGCCACTGGATGACATCAACAAAGTTTGACTACTATTTATTCACTTGAACTACAACTCAGGTTGGCTTACCACAGCAGCAAGTTATTCCTGCTGGCAGGGCCATACTGCAGAACTCAATGAAGGGGGAAAGATCTCATCTAGATTTAGGAAATGCACTCCTGCATACTTGTAATTGTTGTCTTGAAACCAGAGTATAATTTAAATGTGTTAATAACATCCTCTTTTTGGACTCCATACCGAAGCATTCAGTGAAGATTTATGAAATTCCTTTTTTTTTTATTATTATAATATACTTAAAGTTGCTGCTGTCCTTTGCACGATATCCAATTACAGAATGAAGGTATTGAACTATGTCTATTAGAAATAATTTAATTTAAAGTGGTATAACCTTTTGTGCAGTTTAAAAGCAAAGGCATTGATACGTTTTTGCAGTCCATTTGTTCTGCCAATATTTCTGCCACAATGTATTTATGTAGTCTGAAATGGATACTCTACAGGAAGCTTTAATTTGCACATTTTTATTAGGTGGGCTTGAAGGGAGAAAATTTAAAACCGACTGAAAGTGGACTCTGTGCTCGAGACCTCTTCTTGCAACCAAAGGTGATCCTGCAACCTCCTCAATCTCCAAAAGGTGCGAGGTCTGATTTCAACTGTAGTCTCGTAGGTAGAACAGATCTATTCAGATATTATGGTGCTGTGATATTAGAATGATGGACACCTATGCAGTGTCAACAAAAGAAACATCAAGGACTGTAGATAATATCGGAAGAAGGTGGCCCAGCACAAACACCTCTAACAATGTATCCCTCTGAGAGAGAACATCAGTGTTTACTAGTATGGCTTTTATTCTGATTGCAAATAATACTTTTTAGATGGAAAAGTTTTGAAAATCGGATACATTTTCAGTCTAGCTATCTAAATTCCTTCAGATTTTTCTGGAATATTTAGCTCTTTCTGGTAATTACAGTCTTTATGTTAAAGCTCCAGAATTCCCAGATTGTTCAAGTTTTCTGCATGTTTGCTCGAGGCTAAACGGTTGGAATTTTTGTTTTTTTTCCTAGGTTTAAACAGCAATTCATCTTGATCTTATTATTTTATATATTTCGCCAAAAGCTTTGTTTTTACTTGGTAATATTTATCTGTATGCAACGAATGTAAGGAAGAACCAGGTTTTATTACCTATAAAAGTGTATAGATATCTAAAAGCCAGTGCTTCAGAGTGAAAATAAAGTTAAGCATTGGTTGTAGACCTCTTCCTGCACTTCTGTTATTTAAGTCTTTAAGGCCTTGTACGTATGGGCTTTAGTGTGTTTAAGACAAATGTGTACATCAATATTTTTACTAAACATTGTTAAAACTTTCAGGAAGGTTTATTAAGGCATTTAAAGCAACTTTCAGCTCCCGTTTAAGGATAGGTTCACGTTAAAAATAAAAATGCAGAATTTTTTTTTTTTTTTTTTTTTGTAGGATTATCAGCAGAATGTGGGTGCCATGCAAGATGCCTACAGACTGCTGTATGTTGTATGGGCAGGCAGTTTCACAAAGACAAGAAGACTCAATGAACCACTAGAGCCCTCAACAGCACCCTGGTAGTTCATTGAGAACTAAAAGCAAACAACCACAAAGGCTATTGGTACTTGTTGGCTCATTGATTCAATGACACAGCCGTGTCACCCTGCCCACCTGCACTCTTTTCAAATGGTGACAGCAGGTATGGGGAGAAGATCCCTGACCTACTGTCACAGGGATTGCACGGATTGGGAAAATGGGTGCAAACATATGAGAGCATTGGCTGTCAGCAGGCTTTCAACAAGTTTCAAGTAGTGCTGAAAGTGTTTCTGAAGGCTCAAGGTTTTTTACCTTCATGCATTCTAAGCATGATAAAAAACCTGTGTGCAGCAGTCCCCTCCCCTTTATACTTACCTGAGCCCCATGGCGATCCAGCAATGCACACCAAAGTCTCTGCTCTTCAAGAATTTTCCCTCACTGGCTGAGACAGCAGTCATTGGCACCCGCTGCGGTCAATCACAGCCATTGAGAAAAGAGAGAGGGCAGGGCCGAGCCATGGCTCCATGTCTGAACAGCAAGCCTGCTCAAGTGCTGCCAGAGCAAGCGGTTTGCCCCCAGAAGAGAAGGATCAGGGCTGCTCTGTGCAAAACCATTGCACAGAACAGGCAAGTATGAAATTTTTTTTTTTATCACTTGAATCTTTTTACAGCCTGCTGGCAGCTTACCCTTGCCCTTTAAGATCCATGTTTATAGGAGTTGCATGAAGCTCGCTGAAAGCTTTGACAATCCTTTGTAAAAGCTTGCGGTGTATAATGCTGTTTTACAAGCTGAAGCGTTTCTGTACAAGGCCTTATATTGTAAAAAAAATATATATAAATAAAAATTAGAGGTTAAAGGTAAACTTCATACAGAAAGGGAAAATATCTTATCAAGAAAAAAAAATAACCTCAGGAAAGTGGGGAAAAATTTGCTATAGGATATCTAATGTAATTGGGAAAGTGGGGTGGAAATGACCAGCTGAACTAATAAAAGTATTCTTACTTTGCAATCTGCAGTTTAATTAAAATATGCTATTTAAGGTACCGTACACCCCAGGTCCAGTGATAACTTTTACTTGTAGGGGCCAAGTATAGATTGTCTTTATACTAAAAATTGTTTCTTCGCTGATGATGCTTCATAGTCCTAGTCAGTGATAAATGCTCTAATTGCCACATGTAGCTTTTTTTAATTCCTTTTAAATATAATCTTGCATTTGTCCCATTGACTTCCACATAGGAATTGAGACATGTTCATCAGTTCAGTAAAAAAATTTCCTGCTGCAATTTTTTTATAAAAGAAAACCCCACTGCCTTGAAAAGCTCATCTGTCCCTAACCAGTAATAGTCTATAGCCTATTGAAAAATATATTTTAAAGGTCAGCCCACAAAACTTTTTTTTTTTTTTCATTTAAATGGAGTGAAGTGGGCAAGTCTCACTTGCAAGCTTATCTCTTAGGGACTCCATCTATGAGATTCAATTTTGGTTTCCTGTCCTCTGGAGTTTTTGGTGTTCCTACTTCCTTGTTGCAGTCCCCATATAAAATAAATTAAACATCCAGCACGGAAAGGGGACTGCTTTTGTAAGGGTCATGGGATGTGTTCAGAGCTAGGAACTTGAGCACTGAAATCTCACCATTGGATTTACAGAGAGATGCAAGAAACCATTATATGATTTAATAGTATACTATCCCCATAAATTAAGTATAATTGTTTTTTTTTTGGTGGCCTACCTTTCACTAGTTCTAAACCACAGATTCACACATGTTCAGGTACTGCTGCATTGTAAAGTTATCTGTGCTGAGAAGTCACAAATAGGTACATATATTGTTCTCTGAAGCAATGAAAATATGTTTTTTTTTTTTTTTTTTTATATATCATAGACAATTTATCTAAACTGCATATAACCGTGCGGAATTAAACATCCAGAAACTTGGCGTTCAATGTTGTGTAACTTTACCCAATGGTACATGATACTTTAATTTGTTTCCCAGTTTTGTATCTTCTAATTGATTTATTTATGTTGATTTGGTACGGAAGGACTTTTTCATTTTTGATCCACTTGTAATATAAAAGTATTGAACAAATTAATTAAAATTATATCAAAACCGTTTTGCTGTTAATCTCTGATTTCTTCACTAACTTTACCATATCTTCTTAAGTTTTGGTCCAAAGAAAAAGTATAGAACATTTTTGGAGATGGCATTTAGAATCCACATGGATGTAATTATTTTATTAAATGACCACCCACCTAATATAGGTCCCTTTTTACTGCCAAAACAGCCCTTCCTCATCAAGAGATGGACTCCACTAGACCTCTGAAGGTATGATGTGGTATCTGGCACCAAGCTGTCAGTCGCAGATCCTTTAAGTCCTATAAGTTGCGAGGAAGGGCCTCCATGGATTGGACTTGTTTTTCCAGCACATCCTACAGATGCTGGATTGGATTGAGGTCTGAAGAATTTGAAGGCCAAGCCAACACCACAAAGACACACTCTTTCATTGTTCCATGGTCCAGTTCTAATTCTCGCTTGCCCATTGAAGGTTCTTTTGGCTGTCCAGCCCCATATGCAACAAACTATGATGCACAGTGTTCTTACACAATTCTATCTAAATCAGGATTCACTTTTTTGAGCTATAGTAGCTCTTCTATTGTATTGAACTACACGTGCCAGCCTTCTCTCCTAACGTGCATCATCATTTTTTTCCTTGAACCACTTTTGGAAGGTCTTGATCTGACCACTGCAGTTTTGGAGCTGCTCTGACCCAGATCAAATTTTAATTTTTTCCAGTGTGACAATTTAATCATTTTAATTTACCTGTCGGTGGTCATAATATTTATCAGTGTATGTATCTATATTCTAAGGTGTGGTTTATCTAAAGACACTTCTTAGGATATATATAATCTCCTAAGAAGTGTCTTTAGATAAACCACACCTTAGAATATAGATTCATACGAGTTGATTCCAAAAGATACTTTATTCTTTATATCCGGGGGGTGCCCAACCCTTTGAAGAATAAGGGCCACTTTTTACGTGTCGTGCTAACCAAGCGAACGTGTGGTTTCGTGTCCACTTTGCATACGTAGAACGGACACAGACACAACCCGCTTTAATCTATGGGCCCTCTGATCAGATCCTCCCAGACGGAAGGGGACAGCTCCCCTTCTGTTTTTTATTTTTATTTTACAGATCGGAGTGAAGGTAGGTGGGTGTAAAAGTCCATTTAGCCTGATCATTTGAAAGAGAAGGGGTCTAAGACTTCTTTCACATTGCCTGCGGTTTACCCGCACCGTGGTTGCAGTGCATCTGTGGCTATCCTGCGGGTTACAGTGAGGGGAAAAAAGTATTTCATCCCCTGCTGATTTTGTACGTTTGCCTACTGACGGAAATGATCAATCTATAGTTTTAATGGTAGGTTTATTATTAGACAGAATAACATAATTATCCAGAAAAAAAAAACATTTTAAAAAGTTATAAATTGATTTGCTTTTTAATGAGTGAAATGAGTATTTGATCCCTAGCATAAATTGTGGGCAACAATATACAAATTTAAAGTGAAGAAATGCAGAACTTGATGGGACCACGACCCTTAATCCTAAACGCATCCTACAAGAATTTGAAATCTTCTATGCCTCCCTATATCAGCGGTCGGGTACAGCCAGACATTCTGATGTTAAATCCTTCTTAGACCGACTACCGATCCCGAATTTACAGGAGAGTCATGTAGATTTAATGGAAGCCCCAATCTCTACAGAAGAAACTAGGGAGGTAATCAAAAGTCTAAAGGATGGTTCGGCGCCCGGACCAGATGGCTTCTCAGTGCCATATTACAAAATTTTTGCTGAATCCCTGGCACCTCATCTCACTAAATTTTTTAACTCAAATCGGGGGGGGGGGGGGGGCCATGCATCCACACTTGAATGAGGCGTATATTTCAGTCATCCCCAAACCAAATAAAGATTTAGAGCTAGTTGAAAATTATAGACCCATTTCATTAATCAACAATGATTTAAAAATATTAACCAAGATCCTCGCCAACAGGATAAACTCCTTTATAAAACTTTATATCCATAAGGATCAGGTGGGTTTTATCCCAGGTAGACAGGGCCCAGACCAGGTGAGGCGAGCAATTGATGTTATCTCATTGCTCCAGTCGGGATGGGCGGGGGGTCCGCCGCAGGAGGGACTCCTCCTCTCTTTAGACTTTCAAAAGGCCTTTGACACCTTGTCTTGGGATTATCTTTTTGCGATATTGCAGCGTTGGGGATTTGGAGAACACTTTCGAGGTCTTCTGAAGTCCCTCTACTCTGAACCCAAGGCGAAGGTCAGACTACAGGGATATTTTTCAGATTCCATTAGTATTGCCAGAGGTACTAGACAAGGTTGCCCCCTTTCCCCATTGATTTTCGCCATAGCGATTGAGACATTGGCTATCGCTATCAGATCTGAACTGGACATTAAGGGGGTAACCTGTGGTCTCCAAACCCACAAATGCACACTTTTTGCAGACGATCTCCTTTTTGTCATTGCTCCGATTACCTCGCTCCCCATTGTGTGCAATTTACTTAAATCTTTTGGTAAAATCTTGGGATTACAGGTAAATTGGAACAAATCTCAAGCTCTAAATATATCCACACCCCCCTCAGTTATCGATCACCTGAAGCCTCATTTTGATTTCAAATGGGCCGAATCATCCATTCATTACTTAGGTATAAACCTCACCTCCAAAATTGAACAACTTTACCAGGCCAACTTCCCCCCTATGTTTCGTAAACTCGATATGGACCTTCAGACGTGGTCCCGACATAAAATTTCCTGGTTGGGTAGGATCAATGCTATCAAAATGACTCTCCTACCCAGGATGCTCTACTTATTTAGATCCCTCCCGATAGCTATTAAAAAGGACCAACTTAGGTCGTTCCAGGGCAAAATTCTCAAATTCGTGTGGGAGGGTAAAGGGTATAGATTAGCCCAGAATGTCCTTTATGGGCCCAAAACGCAAGGGGGGCTCGGGCTACCGAACTTGTTTAAATATTACCAAGCAGCTAGATTGGCCCAATTATCTTCCGTATATGCAAAATGTGAGAAGCCAGAGTGGATTGATATAGAGAGTTTAGCGGTCCCTGGCCTTTCTTTGGAGAGCCTATTTTGGTTACCCCAGAAATCCAGACCCGCAATACTGTCTCCTACATTGTCACAATCATTTAAACTATGGGATGGTCTGAGACATCTTCCTTCTCTGGTGTCGGAGGCTAGGCCTCTAACGCAAATTTTCCACAACCCTCAGTTTGCACTGGGAATGAACACTACAGCATTTCAATGGTGGCTAGACAAGGGGATCTATAGAATAGGTGATCTCCTTTCTTCCTCTGGCCCGCTCTCACTGGAGTATTGTGTGAAGAAATGGGGCTTGCCTCAATCTGAAAGACTTCGATACTCCCAAATTCTTCACTTTGTGACGTCCTTTTGGAGCGACAACTCGGGCTCACCAACTCCCACTAGTTATGAACGATGGTGTAAACAAATGATGGAACACAAAGGGGGAATCTCCATAATATACACGTCACTCTCCGAGGTATCCTCTAAATTTTCCTACATGGAGGCATGGGAGAGAGATCTGCAGATGACCTGGGACCTGGAAAGGTGGCATAAGGTAGGAACAAGTGCCTTTAAAGGATTAGTTAATACTTCCCTGGTAGAAGCCAATATGAAGGTACTGACGAGATGGTACCTAGTTCCCAGCAGGCTGGCCTCTGTTTCCAACTGCCTCCCCACTATGCTTTCGTGATTGCCAAGCCCAGGGCACAATGCTTCATATCTGGTGGGACTGCCCTAAAATCAGGGGGTTTTGGAACAAGTTCTTTCACCTCATCAGAAAAGTTACAGATGTTCCGGTGGAAAAATCTCCACAAGTAGCGCTACTGGGAGCTAATGTTCCTCAGGCCGCCAAACTAAAGCAGAAGTTGATAACTTTTATGCTTCTGGGAGCCAAATCTACATTGGCGGGGGCATGGAAACATCCAAGAGTTTCCATCTTTGCAGCCAAGAGAAAAATATCCTGGATCATGACTCAGGAAAAAATGGTCAGCATTATTTTAAATACGTACAACCTATTTGAGGCCATATGGGAACCTTGGGCCAAATACGTAGGGGTTTCCCTTTCACCTGGTATCAGGACACCATCTATGGATATTTAACCTTCCAGCTGGTAATCAACTTTATTATCTACTTTCTTTTCTTTCTACTTCATCTTTCCTTCTCCTATCTCCCGTACATTCTCTTCTCTGTCATGTTTTTCTGTTCTCCGTGCTATTTTATTAGCAGTTAGATCATTTATTAACCACTTAACCCCCGGACCATATTGCTGGTCAAAGACCAGAGCACTTTTTGCGATTCGGGACTGCGCCGCTTTAACTGACAATTGCGCGGTCGTGCGACGTGGCTCCCAAACAAAATTGGTGTCCTTTTTTTCCCACAAATAGAGCTTTCTTTTGGTGGTATTTTATCACCTCTGCGGTTTTTATTTTTTGCGCTATAAACAAAAATAGAGCGCCAATTTTGAAAAAAATGAATATTTTTTACTTTTTGCTATAATAAATATCCCCCAAAAATATATAAAAAAACATTTTTTTCCCTCAGTTTAGGCCGATGCGTATTCTTCTACCTATTTTTCGTAAAAAAAAATCGCAATAAGCGTTTATTGATTGGTTTGCGCAAAAGTTATAGTGTTTACAAAATAGGGGGTATTTTTATGGCATTTTTTATTAATATATTTTTTTTACTAGTAATGGCGGCGATCAGCGATTTTTTTTCCGGTACTGCGACATTATGGCGGACACTTCGGACACTTTTGACACATTTTTGGGACCATTGGCATTTTTATAGCGATCAGTGCTATAAAAATGCATTGGATTACTATAAAAATGCCACTGGCAGTGAAGGGGTTAACACTAGGGGGCGGGGAAGGGGTTAAGTATGTCCCTGTGTGTTCTTACTGTGGGGGGTGGCCTCACTAGGGGAAACACTGATCCTCTGTTCATACATTGTATGAACAGAAAATCAGCATTTCCCCCGCTGACAGGACCGGGAGCTGTGTGTTTACACACACAGCTCCCGGTCCCCGCTCTGTAACGAGCAATCGCGGGTGCCCGGCGGCGATCGCCCCTAGTGGCCGCTCGAGGAGCGGACGTATAGCTACGGGCTCTCGCCCAGAAGAGCCGACCTGCCGCCGTATAATGACGGTGGCTGGTCGGCTAGTAGTTAAGTTCTCTTTGGAAGAAAAAGATCTTTTCTGCACACTTCATGAGCATGCGTAGGATTCTTCGCTCTCTTTTTTATTTTTTTTTGGTGGGGAGATCCTGGGCTATTTGAGGACACAGGAGTCTATTGTTAAAATTATTTTATTTTACTCAGCGGTTTAGATTTCAATTTTTTTTTTAGCTTTTTCCCGACAGTTTGTTCCCATTAGTGGTGTCGGATCAGACTGCTGGGTCAGGTACTTAGTTTAGACTCTCCCTCCTATACAGAATAGTTCACGTAAGGTTGGGTAGACTGAGTTTTTTGATAAGAAGGTAAAATCCTTCTCACTTATTTCTTTATATTTACAGTTGTCTACTCAGTTTCTCCCTTATCCCCGTACCCTATGCAATTTGTAATGTCCAAAGATGTACTGTACATCTTTGTTTGAATCTCATTTGTTTATTTCTTTTTTTCTTCTGCTCCGGAATGTACTGTGAGCACTAACATGTACAACTTTGCTCTTTAATATTAATAAAAAAAAATTCAAATCCTAAAAAAAAAAAAAGAAAGAAAGAAATGCAGAACTTAAATGTCAATAGCAAAGCAAACGTCCAACAATCCAGAGAGGCACCAGGTAGGTGAATGAACCTTGACTACAAAGATGAACAGTGATCTTCCAACACTACCGTAAGCCAAGCCTCTTACCCTTACAACTATACTATAGGTCAGGGATAAGCAATTAGCGGACCTCCAGCTGTTGCAAAACTACAAGTCCCATCATGCCTCTGCCTCTGGGTATCATGCTTGTGGCTGTCAGAGTCTTGCAATGGCTCATGGGATTTGTAGTTCTGCAACAGCTGGAGGTCCTGCTATAGGTGGTCAAAAACGCCCAAACATCAATCCACCACAGACTGCTCCAGCATAGATCCAGGCATCACTCATGTTGAAAGGTGTAACAACAAAGTCACTTCATGGTGTAGTATATCAAAACTGTTTTGAATTTATTAAAACCACATCTATATACTTACACAGTAGTAAAAACAAACAGGCATGCCATAAGAAAAGTTCCTGATAGTTTCAAACTGATAAGATGGCCACTGTCCTCATGCATAGCGATGCCACGCGTCTAAAAACTCCACCCTATGCAGCATTTCACTGAATGCAACAACATCGGGGGCATGGGCTATTGTGTGTGTGTGTGTGTATATATATATATATATATATATATATATATATATAGAGAGAGAGAGAGAGAGAGAGAGAGAGAGAGAGAGAGAGAGAGAGAGAGAGAGAGAGAGAGAGAGAGAGAGAGAGAGAGATTGATTACAGAATAATTTTTTTTCACCCTAATTGTGCTCCAAGCCTCAATGCGAAACCTAAAGGAAGCTGAAATTACGCCATTCCTGGAAGTGGATCAATTCACTTCCTGGCCGGATATGACATCAGAGCCAGGAAGTAAACAACAGAAATCGTTTCAGGGATATACATAGATCACCCTGAATATCACAGAGGCTGAAATTTTGAGACCGGGGCCAAATAAAACCAATAACAAAGGAAAATGTATACTACCATATCGGACATCTCAAGTCTCCTGCATTTGGCTGCGGACACCCGCGAGCCCCGGGTGAACGCACGGGTGCTGTGATTTGCAGTCTGTAGCAAGAAGCTGCCTCCAGAGGATTGTCTCCCCCCTGGCAGGTTGTGGCGAGGAGAGGTAGCTCCCACGGCTCCATCTGGCTGGCTGCTGGTGCAAAGTAGCTGGACAGGGAGAAGGAAGAGGCCGATTCTTCCCCCGAGCCAGGGGCTGGCAGCCTGAAGATTCTCCCGAGCTGATCGAGATGGTGGGCGGGGGCGTGACGGACTCCCACAAACATCGGTGTCCTCTCTGGCCAAAAATACAAAGGACTGCACTGGGAGGAGGAGGCGAGATGGCAGCCTGGGAATCTTCACCTGTATCCATGAGGTGAGTGACTGAAGTTTTCCCGTGCAGGAGTTTGTTCTGTTAATGCTTCAGCTGCTCCCTAACCTGCACACAAACAGCAGGCACTGCTTCCAGGGGTGCAACTTCATACTGCTATCACCACCCACTGTCCCCCCACCACCTACAGCCCCCAGCATCCACTGTGCCTCACCACCGACAGCCCTCAGCACCCACTGTGCCTGCTTCACAGGCATACTATACACCCCCCCTAGTTAGGAAATTAAAAGGAATATTTCACTTTTATTGTTTAACTTTAAGCATTATTAAATTCACTGCTCCCGAAAAAACTGATATTTTTAAAACTTTTTTTGCATTGATACATGTCCCCTGGGGCAGGACCCAGGTCCCAAAAAACTTTTTAGGACAATAACTTGCATATAAGCCTTTAAAATTAGCACTTTAGATTTCAAACGTTCACGTCCTATAGACTTTAACAGGGTTCTAAAGTTCACACAAACTTTTGGTCTGTCTGCAGGTTCTGGTGCGAACCGAATGCTGTGCATACTGGGGAGGGGTACTTAAGGAACAGATGCCACTGAGCCAAGGTCATCGTCCCACCACCTCGTGGCCCTCCTGGCCTGGGGTTCGTGCTCCTGCAATCCTGGCTCCAGGACCACGTTGCTCCGGGGTTGTGATCTGTTGAGTAGGCCCAGTAAGCAGACTGGGTTTACGGATTCAAGGTGATCCTGTGCTGTCCGTCCTGGAGGGAGGAAGCCGCTTGATGAAGGACCTATCTTTGAGAGGACCAAGCTAGAGGCTGGTATCTCAGGAGAGGCCTGGAGGCTTCATCGAAGGATGCACCGTGTACTGAGAGGCTTGATGGTGATCGCCTATCGGACTTAAATTCTGCGAGAATTAACCTAAAGAGATCCGGGTGCTGAATCCTGAGCTAGGGGATTCTGGACCAAAAATGTCAACTCAAAAGAAGGTCTGTGGCAGAGACTGTACTTTGTTCCGTGCGCCACTCCGGTTGCTAGGCCGGTGAGAGGCTCCTATCCGGGTGCGCAATACCCACTCTGGCTAGAGTGGTGACGAAAGCTGTGTTGTTGAAAGCAGAAGTGTTTCTGGATTGAAATCTTGCACCTGAACCTATCTACTTGTTACCCTTCCACCCTTTTCCATCTCCTACTTCTTTCCTTACCAAGCTCTACAAATAAATCTTAGAAAAAGAAGTCCAAAGTGTGGACATTGAACTTTCTCAAATCTCATCTACCACCCTAGAAGATAGAGGTAACATGCCACCCGAAAATATCCAGCTCCTTCGGGGGTAGTACTAAATTTATAAAAACTTCTATAATGTGCTATAAGAGGAAAGATTCTGTCTGCTCAATATGCAAGGTTATGTGTTCACCCTACAGACTACTAAACAAATAAGAAATACTTTCATGTTTCTAGAACTATAGTGAGCCCTTTGACTCTTTTCCTGATGAATTTAGCCACAAAAATCCAGCGGTGATCAGAAGAGGGGAGAAAAAAAAATTACAAGAAGGCCTCACAATTTGTAAGTTCTGTGGCTTGGTGCTACCCTACTTAAATCTTACTGCCCTAAGCTCAGGCCCACTAGTGACGACAAGGTAAACACAATCGCACCTGTGTCTGAAGTAGACACATGCGTGTATATAATCACTGAGATAAATGTAGGAGAATGGGATTGTATTCTGTAGAGAAAACCAAGCAGAATTATTTCTATATCTCATAATGATTTGTAAAAGTATATAGTAAGGGCATACTGATGTTTTCAGGTGCTACGGTACGCTAGGAAACAAAAATGGATTAAATGCTTGGTTACTTTTTGTTTTCTATCCTGCTAAACATTTTACAAATTAACTTATTTTGTCAAGGTCCACCATGATAAAGCAGAAAGTAGGTTAAAAATGTCCAGTTATGATATAAAGTAACGAAGTTCAGTTACCCTGTAAAATATTATTGAATAATGAAAAAAAAAATTAGTTTGAACTCTATCTGCCATCAGCATGTTTAGATGTTGACAGGAGTCCTGCATGTTTGTGCATTATGATTCTCATTCATTTCTGATGGAGTTCAGCTGGGAGAACTTGCCACAAAGGCTGGGTGTTTTTTTTCCTGCATTTCATTGCAGAATCAGGGTGATTTGAAAGACATCTATGCACAGATGTCTATTGAAATCACCCAAAACTAGAGCAGAAACTACTTTTGGAAATCAGCGAGGAATCGCAAAATCAGCGTTGCACCTATTCGGATTGACATTAAATTGTCTCGATGTGAATGGAGGCTTAAGGTAAAAAAAAAACAAAAAAAAAAACCCCACTAACCATTTCCTCCCTTATTTCAACAGTACAAACAAATGGCCACTGCCCTCATCCATAACTGGCCTTTGCAGGAGCACATGGAAGGGCAACACATGCAAAACAAAACCAAAGAAATTCCCAGCTCAACTTACTGACCAACCTGCAACCAGCAGAATTATCCAGTCTAACAGTTTGCGTTGAAAACAGGGGTTTCGTTTGCACACATTTGCAAATACATGTGTAATCTACAGAGCCCGGTCAAGGCACCCCAATATTTTCTGTAGTGAGAGCCTTCACAGTGGAAGGTGAGCCTGGAGGGAGCATACCCCTCCTTAAAGGCACAGGGGCACGCTGGACACTCTGCATATAGCACCATGGTAGCAAATTTGTCCAGTGCCTCCCCCTCACCAATATTTCAACAGTACAAACAAATGGCCTCTACCCTTACCCATAACTGGTCTTTGCAGCAAGGAGCACATGGAAGGGCAATGCATGCAAAACAAAACCAAAGAAATCCCCAGCTCAATTCACCGACCAGTCTGCAACCAACTGAATTATCCTGTCTAACAGTATGCGTTAAAAACAGGGGTTTAGTTTGCACACATTTGCAAATACATGCATAAGCTTCAAGGTACCCCAGTATTTTCGGCGTCCTAACTCAATTTTTTTAGATTGAGTGATCTAGTGCTGTACCCAACTGCAGTCTTCTCTCCCTTGTCATTGTGCAGGTTGGGAGTGACCCCACAGGTGTGCCCCCATAGCAAGCAGCTTGCAATGAAAGCACACAGAGAAAAGGAGGAGCCTGGAGCATTGGTTGGGGACACCAGAAAAGGAGGATCAGAGCTGCTTTTTGCAAAACCATTGCAAGTTACTCTTAGTAACCTTAAAGTGTTACTAAACCCAGTAATATGAAAATAGTTCATCTACCCCCCTCCCCCCCACAGTGCCCACAGCTTATAAATTCTATTTTTACATTAAAATATTACAACTTTATACAGTAAAACCTTGGTTTGAGAGTAACTTGGTTTGAGAGCGTTTTGCAAGACAAGCAAAAATGTTAAATAAATTTTGACTTGATATACAAGCGATGTCTTGCAGCATCACACAATGAGAGGTCTTTCAGAAGCAGACTCAATTAGCATGTCACTAGCCAGGGCTAATCATAGAAAAGAGTCAGTATTGACTGGTTGGGTCACAATATCCTTTACAGACATTTAAAGAATATATGGTAGATTACTGTCCATGTTAAAACAATCCAATATATGTCTCTTTATTTTCTGGCTCAACCTGTGCCCAAAAGTGACTCCTGTTACACAAGCGATGTCTTGATTTACAAGTAGCGTCATGTCACAACTGAGTATAAAAGAGAAGAGAGGCGCTTCTAAGTGTAGCAATATGGTTACATTTAATGAAGCCTCTCTTCTCTTTTATACTATATAGCTCCTGATGGATTTTACTTCTAATCTGCTTGTGGAGGCAGCCATTTGTGGATAAACATTTTATGGTTACACAACCTATCACATTGCTATAATCTTTTTATATAGACAATAAACTGAAGGACATGTGAATAAATGATTGTGTAATGAATCATTTTAGTTTCCATTATTTCTTAGGGGAAATTCACTTTGATATACAAGCGCTTTGGATTACAAGCATGTATCCCAAGCTTTGAACATCTCACAGAGCACTGTTCAATCCATCATCTGAAAATGGAAAGAATATGGCACAACTACAAACCTACCAAGAAATGGCTGTCCACCTTGACAGGCTGGACAAGGAGAGCATTAATCAGAGAAGCAGCCAAGAGGCCCATGGTAACTCTGGAGCAGCTGCAGAGATCCACAGCTCAGGTAGGAAAATCTGTCCACAGGACAACTATTATGCCGCGTACACACCATCGTTTTCTGCGATGGAAAAAAACGTCATTTTCAAAAACGTCAATTTAATTGACCGTGTGTGGGCAAAAACGTCGTTTTATGTCTTCTAAAAAACGACAGAAAAAAATTGAAGCATGCTTCAATTTTATGTGTCGTTTTTGGCCGACGTCGTTTTCTGTGTTCTAAACATTGACCGTGTGTACGTAAAAACGTCGATTTAAGCCCGCGCATGCTCAGAAGCAAGTTAGGAGACGGCAGCGCTCATTCATGTAAAACGACTGTTCAGAATGGAATCAGCACATTCGTTAAGGTGTTTTTCAGCTTATAGACAAGAAAACGACATTTAAAGCACAGTCACTGAAAATCACGAATCGTATCTCACCAAACTTTTACTAACACGCAGCAACACGATATCAGCAAAAGAGGCCGTCTTCCGCATGGAAACGACCCTTTATAGTGACGTCGTGCGTGATTGACGGAACTGCGCTGTGCTAGAGCGTTGTGAAAAAGCGATGGTGTGTATGCTACGTCGTTGTTCAAATTGAAGTTTGAAAAATGACGTTTTTTTAAAGCACATAAAGCGTCGCATTTTTCCATCGCAGAAAACGATGGTGTGTACGCGGCATTAGTCATGCACTCCACAAATCTGGCCTTTATGGAACAGTGGCAAGAAGAAACCCATTGTTGAACAAAAGCCATAAGAAGTCCCATTTGCAGTTTGCGAAAAGCCGTGTGGGGGACACAGCAAACATGTAGAAGAAGGTGCTCTGGTCAGATGAGACCAAAATATAACTTTTTGGCCTAAAAGCTAAATGCTATGTGTGGTGGAAAACTAACCCTGCACATAACACTGAACACACCATCCCCAACCTAAAACATGGTGGTGGCAGCATTATGTTGTGGGGTGCTTTTTTTTTAGCAGGGACAGGAAAGCTGGTCAGAGTTGACGGGAAGATGGATGGAGCCAAATACAGGGCAATCTTAGAAGAAAACCTGTTAGAGTCTGCAAAAGACTTGAGACTGAGGCGGAGGTTAACCTTCCTGCAGGACAACAGGACCCTAAATATACAGCCAGAGCTACAATCTAATGGTTTAGATCATGGGTCTTCAAACTATGGCCCTCCAGTTGTTCAGGAACTACAATTCCCATCATGCCTAGTCGTGTCTGTGAATGTCAGTTTTACAATGCCTCACGGGATGTGTAGTTCCACAACAGCTGGAGGGCTGTAGTTTGAGGATCCCTGGTTTAGATCAAAGCTTATTCATGTGATAGAATGGCCCAGTAAAAGTCCAGACCTAAATCCAATTGACAATCTGTGGCAAGACTTTAAAATTGCTGTCTACAGATGCACTCCATCCAATCTGACAGAGCTTGAGCTATTTTGTAAAGAAGAATGGGCAAATATGTGCAAAGCTGGTAGAGACATACCCAAAAAGACTTACAGCTGTAATTTCAGTGAAAGAGGTTCTAAAAAGTATTAACTCAGGGGGGCTGAATACAAATGCACGCCACACCTTTTGCAGACACATATAATTATTTGTAAACAAAAATTGAAAACCATTTATTATTTTCCTTCCACTTAACAATTATGTGCCACTTTGTGTTGTTCTATCACATAAAATTACAATAAAATACGTTTACATTTTTGTTTGTAATATGACAAAAAATTTCAAGGAGTATGAATACTTTTAAAGGCACTGTATGAGGCAGCGCTGTGTTGTTAAATGAATACATTATAAAGTCCAATATCACATATAGATAACACCGGTAAAAAACAATCCCAAACTTCCCAACAACTCTTCCAATGTGTTGCAAATCCAAAAATGTGTGTAATGCCTTGTACACACGATCGGAATTTGTGATAAAGACTGACTTTTTCCATCGGATTTTCCGATCTTGTGTAGCGCCATCAGAGTTTTTTCATCAGATATTCCGATGAATTCCGTTGGAGTTTAGATATAGAACATGTTCTATTTTACTCCGATGGAATTCCATCGGAAATCCAATGTGATTTCGCCGGGCAAAAGCCCGATCGTATAACACCTTGTCCCCCCCCCCCGTCCCCCCCGCGGCTTGCACACAGGTCCAAGCACTTGGTTCCACTCACCAGAGAAACATGCCTCTCAAATTAATTATCGGCTTAGCCAAGTTTGGTTTCAGCCCCAACTTCCTTAGATGGGTGAGACTGTTGTATGACGCGCCACAGGCGGCCATACATCTGTCGGACAGGATGTCTCCTGCCTTTGCTCTGGGCAGGGGGACCAGGCAGGGATGTCCCCTGTCCCCTCTGCTCTGGCAATCGAGCCCCTGGAGGCCCTGGTGCGGGACTGCCCTGCAGTCCGGGGTTTCCGTTATGGTGACATGCATGAGAAAATCATGCTTTACGCCGACGACATGCTCCTGTTTCTGGAGGATGCGGAGGACTCCCTGAGCCGGGTGATGTCCCTTGTGGCGGGGTTTGGCCAGTTTTCAGGCCTCACCATCAACTGAACTAAGTCCGCCCTGATGTTTCTGGACGGGCCTCCCCCGCTTGATGGCGGTCCTATGTGCCCTGTCCCGGTAGTAACTTCCTTCAAGTACTTGGGGGTACATGTCTCCCCCAAGGTGACCGACTATTGCAGCTTGAACGTCTTTCCCTTATTGACCCGGTTTAGAGACAAGATCCACATATGAAATAGGCTAAAAATGTCCCTAGCGGGTAAGACCAACCTCATCAAGATGATCTATTACAGTTACTATACCTGCTCCACAACTCTCCGGTAGTCATCACCCTCAAAACTTTTAGAGTGGTCAATTCGCTGTTTAGGCAGTTGCTCTGGCACATTAAAGCTCCCAGGATAAAGTTGGAACAATTACAACACCCCAAGGAGGGAGGGGGGCTGGCTCTTCCCAACCCGTGGATATACTACTTGGCTGCGCAGTTACAGCACCTGATTGGTGCCATGTCCCCGGCCCCGGCTGGCTCCTCGGCTAGGCTATTGCTGCTTGGCTCGGGAGCTGCGTCGATACCGGAGGGACTTGAGGCCCAGCGGTTTCAGAAACCTAACAAGAAAATGCCCACTTTCGCACTCATCCAGAAGGTTTGGAATAAGACGTGGCAGCTCCAGGGGGTCACAGGGTTCACTGAATTCAGCCCAATCTGGGAGAACAATATGTACGCTGAAGTGGCCAAACTAGATCAGGGGCCCAGATGGCGCCTTCAGGGGGTAACACTTCTCAAACAGGTATTTCGCGGTGGTGCACTGCTCCCATTTGACACGCTACGTTCCAGATTTGTGCTTCCCCAAACAATGTTCTTTTACTACTTACAGCTGCAACATGCAATTAGAGCCCAGGGGGATGCGGTGGAGTGGGCTCAGTCCCCCACTCCGGTATTCCGCATCTTAAGGGCCGCATCTGAGGCCCCGTACACACGACAGAGGAACTCGACGTGCTTGGCACGTCGAGTTCCTCGTCGAGTTTTGGGATGAAGCCGCCGAGGAGCTCGGCGGGCCGCCTTCTCCCATAGAACAACGAGAAAATAGAGAACATGTTCTCTATTTTCTCGTCGAGCTCCTCGGCGGCTCCATCGATCCAAAACTGTACAGACGACAGAGTTTCTCGGCAGAATCCGGGTTTTGACCGAGTTTCTCTGTGAATTCTGCCGAGAAACTCTGTCGTGTGTACGGGGCCTGAGACTAAAGGTATTATTTCACAGTGTTACAACATGTTGCTTGACTCATTTTTAGAGGCGCACCCCATGAAAGTGGCAGATCAGTGGGAGGCGGATGTCGGCCCAATAACGGGGGAAATGTGGGAGGAGGCACTGCAGGCAGTCAACAGCTGTTCGCTCAACGTAGCACAGAAGGTATCTCAATTGTATATTCTACTAAGGGTCCACTACACCCTGGTAAAACTCTTTAAAATGGGTGGGATCCCCGACGTGTAACAGGTGCAAGGTAATGTCTGGTGATCTGATCCACCTGCTGTGGCAGTGCCCAAAGCTCCATAGGTTCTGGAGGGGGGTTCTGGATACACTTAACTCTGTGTTCCAGGTCTCCGTTCCACTGGAACCGGTATATTGCCTGCTTGGAGTATTGGAGGGAGTGGTAACGGAGGAGTTGACCCGAATGGCATTCAACAGAGCACTGTTCCAGGCCAGGAGAGCCATTCTCCTGAAATGGAAACTGGAGGCACCCCCCACACTTAAATTTTGGTTGTCACACATGGACAGGATGCTTATTATGGAGAAGTACATATATCAGCACAGGGGCAATGCGGGCAAATTTGACAGGATCTGGGATGCATGGCTTGCCACACCGGGCTTGAGCCCTCTGGAACTCGTTCAGACGAGGATACTGGGTGGTAACTAGACTTGCCAGACACGGGGAGGTGGGATCGGAGGGCACGCTACTGGGTATAACTAATATTTGCTGAGTTCTTGATGAAGAGACTTATGGGTAGTGTACTATTTGTATTATGTCTGATATGTCATACTGGTTTTTCTCTGTATGTTCTGTGAGCAATAAAAACTTTTTTGATTTAAAAAAAAATGATCGTCACACACGCTTGCGCAATCTACCTGGCTCTTTACCAGGTTCCAGGATTCAGCTCCTCAGCAGTAATAATAAATTAGAAGCTGTACCACCCCAGCCAGTGATTGAACAATTTCAGGTTTAGTAGTTCGTAAAAAAAAAAAAAAAAAAAGATATTTTAATTTTAAATGATTGCATAATTGTTAGTGCACTCTATAAATGTAATACAAATTATTTATCAGAATTAAATAAATAAATATTGTGCTGTGATATCATACAATAAAATATAATAATATTAACAATAGTAAAAAAAAATGATAATAAAAAATAAGGATGTCAATCCTATTGCAGAAAATCAAGTTTCTCCAATCTTTAAAGAGAAAGTAAACCCTGCAAAGTAAAGGCATAATGTGCTAGTATGCATTGCATACTAGCACATTATGTGACACTTAACTGCAAACAATGCGTCGTCCCCGCTGCAGGCCGTATCCATCTTCGCTCGTCTTCCTTACGGGGCCACGGACTCCGGCTCTGTGACTGGCTGGAGCCGTGTGACGTCACTCCTGCGCATGCACGCGGGGGTCGTTGGTCACAGCACCAACGTTTTCCCCCGTTTTAATCATCGGCGCAGTATACAGTAAATATCCCCTAAATGGCGCACGTTTAGGAGATATTTACAGTACCTATTGGTAAGCTTTATTATAGGCTTACCTATAGGTACAACTTACACAGGGAGGTATACAACCTCTTTAAGTTTAGTTCACACTTAACTGTGGTCAAAATATTGATTGCTAGACATTGAGACCTATTGAAAGGAGATACGGTTTTGACAACTGTAATTCTCCATAAACATAGATTTATATTTAAAAAGGCCAATGACCCTTGAAATTGCTCCAACTATACCGAATGAGAAACCCAATGGAGGAGCAACTTTACATAATAGATTACATAAGTTGCAGGGTTTTATTAACTGTGGAATGTGTATTGCTTGTAAAAACGGGTAAGAAGGTTAAATCATTTATTAACCCGGGAACACAGCAGCCTTATAATATTAAGCATGTGATCAGCTGTACATCTAAGGAGGTTATTTATGCTATCAAATGTCCATGTCAAAAACTGTATGTGGGACGCCATTGGTTCTGGGTCGTCTTCTTCGAGTGTGGCACCCACCTTTAGGGTGACCACATCACGGCGCCCCGGCATTATGGCTTACTTGGCTGGGGGGCATACGTGCCACGCGGTGTTCCTGGTTCCGGGACCATGTTGGCCCGGAACATCTGAACAGCGGCGGGGACCCAGTGAGTGACTGGGTTCCCACTTTTGAGGATCCCAAGCTGTATTGCTGTTCGATGGGGAGTCCGTCTGAGGAGCACCATTGAGAGGCTTGCGATCCAAAAGGGCCTCGACAAACCACTGGGGATCGAGGTAGCCGGATACTGAGGGATTGAACACCTGTCAGTCGGTACCTGTGCGACAAGTTGAAGGAGATTCAGGCATAATTCATCTAAGGAGGGATATCTCCGTGATTACAATCCAGAGAGGGCATGTGGCAGAGGTATCTTTCTTAGGCTCACCAAACAGGGTCTGTGGCAGAGACTTTTCCTCAAGTTCACCAAGGAGGGTCTGTGGCAGAGACTTTATCCTACAATTGTCAGTGATACTCCGGCTGCCAGGTCAGTGATAGAGGCCTGTCCGGGTACACTAAACCCACTCAGGCAGGAGTGGCGCAGAGAAGTGGTACTCTTGGGAGTAGAACTGTTTCCCTATCATCACGCCTGAATCTGCTGTTCTCTCTTCTTCTTCAACTTTACTTTCCTCACCACAAGTTTATTGTTTTTACCCGGCTGGGTAATAAAGAGCACAGCAAAGAACACCTGTTGTGGACATTCCTTTACTTCTACCAAATGCAATAGGCATCATTCACCCCTAGGAATTTGGGGGAGCTATGAGGTAAATGTGCCACCCAAAACAAGCAGCTCCTCCTGGGGTAATCCTACAACTATATTACCAAAAGTATTGGGACACCTGCTTTTACACGCACATGAACTTTAATGCCATCCCAGTCTTGGTTCGTTGGGTTCAATATTGACTTGGCCCACCCTTTGCTGCTATAACAGCTTCCACAAGGTTTAGGAGTTATCTATGGCAATGTTTTACCATTCTTCCAGAAGTGCATTTGTCTCAATTACTCCAACTCCACAGCCGTCACTATTGCCCTGAGTGGGTCCCACTGGAGTCTCAGGTATGCACTCCGCCGGCAATGGACCTTATGCTTTGGACTTCTCCAAAGCACTGTGAAGCTATTTTGAGTCCAATCCTTTCTCATTCCTTGCGCATCTGGGATATGAGTTGCAGGAGATGGTCCCTACCGTCTGCACATGCCCCGCTCTTCGGCAATCCCCTGTTCCCCCCTGGCATGCAGCCTGATTGTTTTTGTTGGTGGGTAAACAACGGACTATACCGCATAGGCGACTACCTGGACCACAGAGGAATATGTCCTCCCTTGCACTTCACAGGCAGTTTGGAGATGCCCCCTGCGGAGAGCTTCCATTTACAACAAATTGTACATTTTCTTCAATCACTTTGGAAAGACGTGTCTGACCTGACAGTACGCACCATGTTCCAAAATAGGTGTGTACAGGTTGTTGCTCAACAGGGGGGCGCATATTCATGCTCTATAAACAGTTCACTATCTGACACGTACCTTGGAGGTGAGACTGACGTGCAGAGGGAGACCTTTCGTACAGCCCTGGCTCCGGAGTCACTGTAGTTGAGACAGTGACCATAGGGGCACAGTGAGGTATGAGTGCATGCAGGGTTCTCTTGGCTGGAGATTATGGCAGCTGAACAAGAGCCGGCTTAGGTGCTGTGGATGCAGGATACCGGATGCAGGTCAGCAGATGCAGGAGCGCCGAAGGGGCAGCAAATGCAGATGCACTTAAATGCAAGACAGCAGGCAGGAGAAAGATCAGACAAGCCAGGTCATACACAGCGGATCAGTCAGCAGAGACGGCAGGCAAAGGATAGTCAGAGTTCAGGCCAGTTTAGTAATGGAGGATCAAGCAGATAAGTAAATAGAGCAAGGTTAAGGGAGCCAAGGGTCAGGACTGGAGACAGCAGCACAGTCAGGAAGACGGGTCAGTATTATATCAGATGCAAGCTCAGGATCAGGTCACAGGGTAAAGCTGCAGATCAGACAGCACTGCATTAGTGCAGCTGCTGTCTTTATATAGGTCATTTTGCACCAGCATTAATGGCTAACTTGTGCATGTGTTTTTATGTTTAGCAAGACGGGCACCTGCTAATGCACGTCTGCGCATGCCATGTCTCTGAAACTATCCCTCCTACCAGGCTATCATATCAGGTGGCATGGAAGAGGGATCTGGAAATAAGCCCTGAGGCAGAAGGCTGGCATAAATGGAGCACCCAAATCCACAAAGGCATCCCCAATGGTGCCCTAAATGAGGTGGATACAAAGTATATGCCAGATGGTACTTGGTACCAGAACTCTCCAAAATGTATCCAGGAACCTCAGCCTCTTGCTTCAGGGGTTGTGGACAGGTGGGTTCGCCACTGCATGTATGGTGGACATGCCCCAAGGTTTGTCGCTTCTGGATGAGGGTTCACTCCTTCATATCCTCGGACACAATGGTCAACATTGTTAAAGACGCTATTGTCGCCCTACTGAATAAACCAGGGGATAATATCCCTAAACATACTCAGATGTTAATATACTTTATATTCTTGGCCGGCTAAATTGCCATTACTTGAACTTGGAAAAGCCCTATTATAGACCTAGCTTTGATGAAACTGAAACTAAGATGGATCATGTTGAACGAAAAAATAGTGACCGTTCTGTGCGACAAACAACCTCTTTTCCAGAAAATATGGTCCCCCTGACTTACATACCTACAGGTCCCAGATTTGTAAAGCTGTTCACTTTGATGACCGACTGAGGATTCCTGGATGGAACCACCCTTCTCTCTTCCTCCTTTCCTTCTTTTCTTTAATTTCTTTATTTCATGCTTACCTATGGTATCATGTCTTTATGTTTCTCGCCTCTCTATTGGATAGACCAGACACTTCTGGGTATATCGTTGGGAACAGGGTCCCCTCTAAGGGACAGTTATAATAAATGATTGCTGAAAGAATTTTACTTATTAAGGAGATATGCCACCCGGACTAACTTGCTGTGGTATTACCTTAGTAATGATGCATATCAGAGACCTTGTTGTCTTGCATACACACAACGCACTGGGTGGCTGGTAGAGCGATTGCATCATTGAGTACAAGTAGTTTAAGTGCTCTGCCAGTATCTCAGTTCTGGTTACTGTCCTGCCTTATATTCTAGTTCAAATGTGTTGGGGGGGGGGGGGGATCCACATAGTAGACCTAACCTGTGTTTCAGGTCTTCACCAATCTGTATTAAGCCCCACATTTGTTTATCTGACACATTTGAAGCAGGCGAGGATTGTTCGCTGCTCTACCAACTGTCCTTTATTGTTTTACTAAAACAATAAAAACCATTGAAACAGAAAACTGCTAGAACATTATGGTGCAGGATATCTTCAAAACAAAAAAAGGAAATGATAGTATTCATGAAAAAGCATACAAAAAAGGGTAAGAGGAAGAGAGAGGAAAACAAAACCATAATTCCCAAACACGATCGTGAACCTCCAGTCTGTCCCGTATTCTAGCAGTCAGTTTCTCCATCAACTCCACATCTTTAATCCTGGGTGCCCTAAATTTAAATTTATACTTGTTCTTTGAGACCCATGTGAGGATTAGGTTATTTGGGGATGTGGCTGCTTAACCACTTGAGCCCCAGAAGGAATTACCCCCTTTCTGACCAAAGCACTTTTTGCGATGCGGCACTGAGTTGCTTTAACTGACAATTGCGCGGTTGTGCGAAGTTGCACCAAAACAAAATTGACGTCCTTTCTTTCCCACAAATAGAGCTTTCTTTTTGTGGTATTTGATTTTTATTTTTTGCGCTATAAACAATTTTGAAAAAAAAGCAATATTTTTTACTTTTTGCTATAATAAATAGCTCCAAAAATATATAAAAAACACATTTCTTTCACAGTTTAGGCCGATACGTATTCTTCTACATTTTTTTGGTAAAAAAAATCACAATAAGCGTAAATTGATTGGTTTGCGCAAAAGTTATAGCGTCTACAAAATAGGGGATAGATTTATGGCATTTTTATTATATATATTTTTTTATTAGTAATGGCGCCGATCTGCGACTTTTATTGTGACTGCGACACTGCTGCGGACACATCGGACACTTTTGACACTATTTTGGGACCATTGTCGTTTATACAGCGATCAGTGCTATAAAAATGCACTGATTACTGTGTAAATGACACTGGTAGGGAAGGGGTTAAACACTAGGGGGCGATCAAGGGGTTAACTGTGTTCCCTCACTGTGTTCTAACTGTAGGGGGTGTAACAGAATGACCCATGACACCCAGAGACTTTTGAAGGATGAGGGGTACTCCTGTGCCAGTGTCACTAATAACTCTTGGGTCTAGGTTCACCCTGTGCCCCTTTTGGGCATAGGGTGACTGAGAAATATTAATTATAAATTACATGAGATGTGACTGATAACTGATAATTCATATTGCAGGATATCTTGAGATATTCAAGTGGTTATTCTTTTTTTTTTTCTTTTCAATTTTTATTTATGTCAAGGGAACTGGTCCACAAGGATTACAAACAAAGAAAATATAACAATAAGAACAGACAATCAGCCATATTGCTCGTGCACCTACATGGATATCATAAACTTAGAAATTATATTTATTTTCCATTTTCTTGGGGAAGTGAAAATCAAATAAGAAATAGAGGGGCGACAAAGGCGCCGGAAAGAAGATCAGAAAGTAAAAAAATAAAAAGGCAAAAGGGAGGGAGGTGGGGAGTCAAAGGGAAGGGAGGGAGGAAGGGGGCTTGCAGGCATGGAGGTTTAAGTGTAAGTCCTTTAATGCGAAGTTGTCCTAGTTCACTTCCCAGGTGTTCTTATGAAATATAGTTCATGTGAACCTGGTAATGATGTTGTATATGGAACTGTCAGTTTGGCGTGTCGGTCTCTCTGAGGCGTTGGCCCTCTATTAAGTACCTGAATGTATTCCAGGGTTGCCAAGTATCTTTGTAGGTCTCTTGTCGCTTTTGGCCAGTGAGAACCAGGTCCTCTAGACCAGTGTTTCCCAACTCCAGTCCTCAAGGCACACCAACAGGTCATGTTTTCGGGCTTTCCATTATTTTGCACAGGTGATTTGATGAGTTTCACTGCCTTAGTAATTTCCACAGCCGTTTCATCTGAGGGAAATCCTGAAAACATGACCTGTTGGTGTGCCTTGAGGACTGGAGTTGGGAAACTGCTCTAGACGACCGATTTCGTCAACCCTCTGGAGCCAGAAGGCTATAGATGGGGAATGCGGTGACTTCCAGTTAAGTGGTATACAATGTTTGGCTGCGTCAAGAAGGTGACGGATAATTGACTTTTCATAAACTCGCATCGGAATGTCAGTTGCATGCAAAAGGAAAAATGCCGGGTCTTCCGGAATCGTACAGTCTGTAAATTGTTGTGCAATTTCACGAACCCCCTCCCAGAACCCCCTAATGCGAGGGCACGACCAGAATATATGTAAAAGGGTACCCCTACTATTCTGGCACCTCCAACAAAGGTCTGAAGACGTCGTAAATAATTTGTGTAAAAGGGCAGGGGTCCTATACCAACGTGTAAGAAGTTTATAGTTGGGTTTCTGGTATTTAGAGCACCTGGAAGACTTATGAGTGAACTGAATTATCCTTTTTTTTCTCATTCAAAGTAAAATGACGGTCTAGGTCTCTCTCCCATTTCAATAGAGTCGGAAGTTGGTGGTCTCCCTGAGGTGTTATCAATATAGCATACGCCAAAGATAATGTATGGGAAATCACCCCAGTCTCTGAGCAGAGCTCTTCTATAGTCGTAAGTGGGTGTTGCAGAGCATCGGGGGGGAGGGGGGGGGGTGAAATGGTCTTAAGAAAGTGACTTAATTGTAAAGCTCTCATAAAGTCTAATCTAAACTGTCCGTTAGGGTCCACCAGCTCAGAACACGTCCTCCATCTACCCAGAGTGCTAAAATGTGACGCCTGGTGAAATCCCGCTTCCCGTAATTTGCGAAAAATTCTATCGTGTAGACCTGGTCCAAATTGGGGGTGACCTATCACGGGTCTCAAAGGGGATTCGCACGTCGAGAAAGGGGGTCCCGATAACAGGCGTGCACATTCTCCGGCCGTGTTACCTATTAGTGGATGTTGCTTAACTTTGGGTGCCAAAGCTGTGTAACACCATGGGACCCTAAAAAGGGGGATTTCACTCTGATCTTGCTCCAGCTGCGTCCACAAATTGATGTCCTTATGCCTATTCCAGTCGAGAAGTCTACTAAGGTGGCATGCTTGATAATAAAGGCGCATGTCTGGTAATGCCAACCCCCCGTGCGACTTGGGTAGTGAGAGTGTCGCCCTACTCAGTCGTGGATGTTTCCCTGACCATAGGAAACGAGTAAAGATAGAGTGGATTTGTTTAAAAAAAATCCTGGGTATGTAAATTGGAAGGGCCTGCATAAGATACAAAAGTTTAGGCAACACCGCCATTTTAAGAATTTTACAGCGGCCCAACCAGGAGTGCAATCCACTGCTCTATTGGTCCAGCGACTGTTGGATTGTCTTCAAAAGGGGTGGGAAGTTTAACTTAAAGACTCGGGAGCAGTGTTGTAAGTAACGGCGTTTAAATAAACGCCGTTACCTAACGATGCCCCTTTTGAGGGTGACGAGTAATCTACCTGATTACTCGTCCCCTCACAGTAACGCCGTTCCCATTACTTGGGCGGCGTTACCGCAATTACATTTTCCGCCACTAGATGGCAGCAGAGCGTCCATCGACGTCACAGACACTCCCGCCCGCGATCCTAGCATTGGCCAGTGTGCTGTCATGATGGAAATCATCACAGTGGACCAATGAAGGTGCCAAAGTGCCAGAGTGCTCCACCTCCCTCCCTCCTCTCCGTGTGCTTTGAAATGCCTGGTGTTCCGGCAGCGGTGATCAGCTTACATGCTACTCTGGGGACAGGACAGCAGCCAGCCATTGCTTCTATCTACATACACTGCCCAGCGATGTATGTACAGTTAGAAGCTCCGATACTGGAGTCTGTCTCCCCTTCCCTCGTAGTGTCCTGCACTGGCTGTGTGATCTCTGCATCAGATCTCCCCGCCCCCTCCCATCAGCAGTGCCGTGTGCTGGGAGAATCGTGAGGCAGAGCACACTGCAGGAAGATGAGCTGAGCTGTTCTGGGGGAAGTCTGGGGAGGTAAGCTGGCGCTGCAAAGTTTCTGCTAGCAGGATTTGTTTTGCAGTGAAGAAGGTTAGGTGACAAGGTAAACTTGACAAGACAGCAGAGAGAGAGAGGGGGGGGGGGGGGGGGGGTTGTGGAGATTAGAGTTAGCAGGAACCCCCCAGAGCTGACAGACAAACTTACAAGCAGCCCTCTCTATATAAACAACCCCCAATTGCTCTGTCCACTTAATGTGAACTTCATTTATGACCATCCAATTTAACCCTGTGTTATGCTAACTCAGTACAACGCAAAACTTAAAACCTAAACACTCTATAAATAAAATAACAGTCCATAACCACTAATGTCTTTATGGAGGGGGTTAATGTACTGCCACTGGTCACTGATGCATTGGTGACCAGTGGCAGGTAATTAACCCCTCTGTGCTGCATTAGTGACACCAGTGTCAGTGTTTATTAACCCCTATGTGGTGCAGCATGAAAGGGTTCATAAACACTGATGCTGGTGTCACTAATGAAGCACAAAGGGGTTAACTGTCACTGGTCACCAATGCATCAGTGACCAATGGTGTATTTCATACTGCCCAACTCCCATACACTCCGCACCCCTCTCATGTACATACCACCCACCTCATACACTCCGCACCCCTCTTATTTACATACCACCCACCTCCATACACCCCGCACCCCTCTCATCTACATACCACCCACCTCCATACACCCTGCACCCCTCTCATCTACATACCACCCACCTCCATACACCCCGCTCCCCTCTCATCTACATACCACCCACCTCCATACACCCCGCACCCCTCTCATCTACATACCACCCACCTCCATACACTCTGCACCCCTGTATACTATACTGTATATAGTGTTTTTATTCTTCAATCAGTTAATATAAACATCTTTGATATTATAGAACGTAATTGCATTGTAGAATAAAAAAAAAAATCTCAGTTACTTTGCTGAGTAACTAGTTACTTTGCCTATGAAGTAACTGAGTCACTAACTCAATTACTTTTTCGGACAAGTAATTTGTAACTGCAACTAATTACTTTTTTAAAGGAAGATGAGCAACACTGCTCGGGAGAAAGACGTAGGTATATGAATACCAAGATACATCAAAGCCGTATCCGTCCATTTCAGATTGAAGCCATCTCTAAGTCTAATAAGTTGGGGAGGTGGAATCCCTATGCCCATTGCCTCAGATTTGGTAAAATTGATCTTAAAATTGGAAAGCTGGCCATATAATTTGAATTTGCGTAACAGATTTGACAGGGAGACCATGGGATTTGTAAGGGTGAACATTAGGTCGTCAGCGTAGGCAGAGATTTTATATTGCCTTTCGTTCACTCCTAGGCCTGTGATGTTTGAGTTTAATCGGATGTGGCACAGGAAGGGTTCCAGGGAGAGTGCAAACAAGAGGGGCGATAAGGGGCAACCCTGTCTAGTGCCGTTGGTAACTGTGAAGGTCTCTGAAAGTACCCCATTACCTCCAACACTGGCCGTGGGTTCAGTGTAGATTGCAGTTATCCAACGAAGCATCTTACTCCCCAGGCCTATATATCCCAGCGTCTCAAACATGAACGCCCAGTTGACCTGGTCGAACGCCTTTTCGGCGTCCATCCCAAGGAAAAGACATGGTGTTTTACTATCTACCGCGACGTGTAACAGGTTTAATACTTTAGTGGTATTGTCCCTGGCTTCCCTAGTCGGGACAAACCCCACTTGATCTAAATGGATGAGGGACGGTAGGTGCTGTTGGAGTCTAACGGCCAAGATCTTAGTAAATAACTTAAGGTCAGTATTCAGAAGGGAGATAGGCCAATAGCTCCCGCATTGGGTCGGGTCTTTGCCTTCCTTTGGAATTACCAAAATCTGTGCTTGTAATGTAGTTTTGTGAAAGACTCTCCCCAGGCCATTAAACAGGTCTACTGAACGGTGTCCTAAGGATGGAAACAGGGCCTTGTAGTATGCAGTAGTAAGACCATCTGGTCCCGGCGCTTTGCCCGGTTTCGTATTATTTAGGGCCTGTTGGAGTTCAGTCAGCGTAATAGGGTCTTCCAAAAGCTTGCGCGTTTCGGGCTGCAGTGAAGGCATAGAGGATTGGGACAAGTATGACACCATAGCCTCATGTGAGGGGGTAGGTCCACTCAAGTTATATAAAGAGTCATAAAAGATTTCGAATTCCTGGGCAATTTGTTGAGGTAGTGATTTTTTTTGACCGGTGGAGTTTACTATGTGTGGTATATAAGACACAATTCGCTGTGTCCACACAGTTTTGGCAAGAAGCCTGCCACACTTATTGCCTGATTCGTACACTTTCCTTCGGCACACCTGCATTGCCGCCTTAGCTTTAAAATCCAGGATGTCAGTTATCTGTGAACGTACCATATCCAGTTCAGATCCAAGTTGTCTAGTCAGGGCTGCTTTATGGGAGGTCTCTAGATTATGTAACTTGATAAGTAACATGTCCAGTTGTGCTGTCCGCAGACGCTTAAGTCTTGCGCCATGTTTAATAAGGACTCCTCTTATAACGGCCTTATGGGCCTCCCACACTACCCCCGCATCGCTATCTGGTGTTGCGTTAATGTCAAAATAATACTCAATTTCTCTAACCACATCAGCCAGAAACTCTACATCTTGTAAGAGGCTTTCATTGAGTTTCCACTGCAATTTTTGTCTCGTGTGTGCATGTGATAAAACGTATCGCATGCTGATCGGGGCATGGTCGGACCATGTAATTAAACCGATCAAAGTATCTTCCACTGCATGCAGCTGGTCGTGGGGAACTAAAAAGTAATCAATCCGTGAATACGTCTGATGTAATTTTGAAAAAAAAGTATAGTCACGCTCCCCTGGGTGGAAAAGACGCCAAACCTCAATCAGCTGTGTGGAGTGGAACGTTGATCGAATTCATCTACGCATGTCACGCGGTGTCGACGATGTTCCTGAAGAGGTATCTTCTGTTGGCAGTAGTGTTATATTCAAATCACCCTCCACTATAACATGTCCATCAGAAAAAAGCAAAAGTCGCCCTATCTGTTTCCTCAGGAATACGTCCCGATGGTTGTTAGGGGCGTATAGGTTCGCAAAGGTCACGGTCTCTTCTCCAATCCGTCCTTTCAAAAACAGAAATCGTCCTTCCCTGTCTGTCTGAGAATCTATAGGCTTCCAGGGCACTCTATTAGAGATGAGTATGGACACTCCTCGGGACTTAGCTTCAGTACAATTAGAGTGGAATGTTTCCGGGTAGTGCCTATTTTTAAGTAGTGGCAGATTGTTTTCTCTGAAATGTGTTTCCTGCAATAGGACAATGTCCGCTCTGGCTCGTCGTTTTTCAGGCGAGTTAAGGCCCTTGGCATTTAAGGAAATAATGTTAAGTGTAAAAGGGACAGAACACATGGAGTGGAGAGAATGGCTGCTCACCCCGTTATATACAATAGAGAAATTTTTCCCAATTGTTTTTTTTTGGCAGCTCAGGTACACATAATGGATTCAATGTAGTAAAAATATATTTATTCGCATATGTTGAAATTATCAAAAAAGTGCAAGAGTAGTGGAATACATGAATAGAAAATGAGTTGCGGCATAGCAAGGAGACATCATTTACATATAATGTTTAACAGTACACAACAGAGCGTTTATACAGCTAATAAAATGTGTTGCATGTATAAGCTGGTTCTAACGCGTTTCGACCCCAATGGTCTTCTTCAGAGGTTTATTGTGTTGTGACTGGAAGGGAACATACAAAAATTTCATTGAGCATCTCATAACTTTAATTTTAAAACCAACCCTTTAGAAACACCCACCACTCCATTCATATGGAAAAACCTTTTTGTTGAAAAGGGGAGGGGAAGGGTGGAGAAGGGGAAGGAAACATAACATTATATCAGTACAATAAGAAGGATTAATTAAGTTGATCATTTACTGTTAATGAAATGCAGAAAAGGTCTCGATGTGATTGCGCTATATCGGATAGGGGTGTCCAACAGTCCTCCCAGGGATGGTCCAAATCTCGGGACTCATGCACAGGTGTCCGCGCCAGATGACAGTATCCCGTGTGACACAACAGGGGGTCACCCCCTATAAGCGCAACCCAAGTGGGAAAGACCGGCAAAAGGGGGGGAAGGAAAACAATACGGAAAAAGGAAAACGACCTGCAACAGAATAATACATATTGAAAATCTGAGGCTCTGTATGTGTGTACATACGTAAGAAGTGCCTATGGGCAGGTTGGGTAGGGGTGTCATGGGATGTGGGCCCTGAAAGTAGTAGGTTGTGAGAAGTAAAAAGTAGGGTAAAAAGTAGGGTAAAAAGTAGAGGCACTTGAAAAAATTAGGCTGCATGGTCGAGTCACCAGAAGAAGTGGGGGAGCCTCCCTGAGTAGCAAGGTGTGTAGGACAGTTCGCTCTATGAAGGGGAGAAGAAGAAAAAGAGAAAAGGAGAGAGAGGGGTGGGTGAAACATGTGAAACGTGAAACCATGAACTGTAGGAAAAAATGAATAGGTGAAGTGGGAGAACAGGAAATGTGGTAAGGGAAAAAAGACGAAGGGGGTGAGGGTGGAAGGCGTAAGCACTTCTTACGTATGTACACACATACAGAGCCTCAGATTTTGAATATGTATTATTCTGTTGCAGGTCGTTTTCCTTTTCGTTTTTCCATATTGTTTTCCTTCCCCCCCTTTTGCCGGTCTGTCCCACTTGGGTTCCGCTTATAGGGGGTGACCCCCTGCTGTGTCACACGGGATCCTGTCATCTGGCGCGGACACCTGTGCATGAGTCCCGAGGTTTGGACCATCCCTGGGAGGACTGTTGGACATATAGCGCAATCACATCGAGACCTTTTCTGCATTTCATTAACGGTAAATGATCGACTTAATTAATCCTTCTTATTCTACTGATATAATGTTATGTTTCCTTCCCCTTCTCCACCCTCCCCCCTCCCCTTTTCAACAAAAAGGTTTTTCCATATGAATGGAGTGGTGGGTGGTTCTAAAGGGTTGGTTTTAAAATTAAAGTTATGAGATGCTTAATGAAATTTTTGTATGTTCCCTTCCAGTCACAACACAATAAACCTCTGAAGAAGACCATTAGGGTCGAAACGTGTTAGAACCAGCTTATACATGCGACACATTTTATTAGCTGTATAAATGCTCTGTTGTGTACTGTTAAACATGTAAATGATGTCTCCTTGCTATGCCGCAACTCATTTTCTATTCATGTATTCCACTACTCTTGCCCTTTTTTGATAATTTCAACATATGCAAATAAATATATTTTTACTACATTGAATCCATTTTGTCTACCTGAGCTGCCAAAAAACCCCAATTGGGAAAAATTTCTCTATTATAATGTTAAGTGTATCCATGTCTGCAAGGGGTTCAAGTATGAGGGAGAAGGAAAAAGGGTGAGCGGGGTAGTGAGAGAGAGAAAAAAAAAAGGGAGAAGAAAAAAAAAGGAAAAAAGAAAATATGGCCCTAAAAATGGGGCAAAGGATGTTTTAGAAAGCTAACGCAAGAGAGCGTAGCTATAAGTGAACTAAATATAGCCTAACCGGCTAATGCGCTCTCTGGGTGCTACTCTGGATATCGAGCACTGGTGTCACGTACCTGGTACAGAGCAGAGCCTGGCGTGCAGGGAATGGCAACTCTTGCTCCTCTGACTCCGGAACCCCTGGTAGAGCAGACAGGGAGCGCTAGAGTTCAGAGTCGCACAAGCGCCAGGAAGGTGCCGTGCAGGTCTGCGGTGGTCTCATGAAGACTCCACAGATGCTGTGCAGGAACTGCAGAGATGCTGGAGGGTAAGACAGCAGACAACAGGAGCTTGGTGCAGATGGCTGGAACAGGCAGCAGGTGGGAGGTGCGCTGTAGTACAGATGCTGGCAGAGTCAGGCAGGCCGGGTCAAACACAGGCGGCGGATCAGGTACAGGGGGAAGCCAAGCAGAGTCGTAGTTCAAGCCGGATCAGTAACAGGCGGGCAGCAGACCGTTTGGAAGGAGGAGGCGGAAGCGAAGTCAGACAAGCCAAGGGTCAGGGCAGGCGGAGAACAGCAGGGTCAATGGTAAGCCATGGTCACAGGAAACAGGAGCCAATCAGGTAACAGGTATCAGGTAGGGTAAACAGGAACGCTGTTGACTGAGCAGCAGGGGGCTATGGGGAGAGCCCCATTAAATAGCCTAAGTGGCGCCAAAATGGCGTCAGCACGTGCCCGCGCGCGCCGCTATTGCGCGTGCCCGCGCGCGCCGCTATTGCGCGCACTCGTGCGCGCCGACGTGCCGCGAATGCGCGCTCCCGTGCGTGCTAATGCGCTATTGCCGCTATTGTGCGCCGGTGCGCGATTAGCGCCACCTAGTGGTCTACCAAGCCCATGACATTGCCACCCTCCAATGGGCAGCCTCCGGATGCCCAACTGAGACATCTTGAGTGGATGAGCGTTCTTGAAGGACCGAATCAAGCTCTTAGCGTGGATGTTACGTTCAGGTTCCCAGGAGTTTTCCTCAGGGCCATAGCCCTTCCATTTCACCAGGAACTGAACCTGATTGCGCCTTTTTCTGCAGTCAAGGATAGACTCAATCTCGAATTCCTCCTCACCGTTAACCAAGACCGGTTCGGGTGGATCAGTGCTTCGCCCAGGAAAGGGGTTAGCGACGTCAGGCTTCAGGAGGGTGACATGAAAGACCGGATGGATGCGGAAAGACTCTGGTAATTCGAGTTCATAGGCCACACTGTTGATCTTCCTTCTGATTGGAAATGGCCCCATAAACTTAGGCCCCAGTTTCTTAGACGGACAGGCAAGTCTCAAGTTCACAGTAGACAACCATACCAGATCCCCAGGTTCCAGGATGAGTTCTCCTCTTCGCCTTTTATCAAATACCTCCTTATTATGCTCCTGAGTCTTTGCCATAGTTTTCTGGAGAAGCCTGTTGTTAGTGCGGAAGAAGTCTAATGTCTCTTGGACGGCGGGCACCATACATTCCGGGACACGATTAGACAAAAATAGCGGGTGGTAGCCGTAATTCGCAAAGAAAGGGGATTGTTTGGTAGCAGAGTGAATTGAATTATTATATGCGAATTCAGCCAGTGGAAGTAGAGAGACCCAATCTTCCTGGGAGAACGAAGAGAAACAGCGTAGGTATTGTTCTAAAGTTTGGTTTGTCCTCTCAGTTTGGCCATTTGATTGTGGGTGATAAGCAGATGAGAACGACAGCTCAATCTTGAGGGACTCGCAGAGCACTCTCCAGAACCTGGAAGTAAACTGTACTCCACGATCTGACACAATATTTGCGGGGATGCCGTGTAACCGCACAATTTCCTTAATGAAGATTTTAGCAGTTTCGGGAGCAGAAGGTGTACCCCTCATGGGCAGAAAGTGTGCCATCTTGGATAGTCTGTCCACTGTCACAAAAATGGTGGTGAAACCCTCTGAAGGAGGGAGCTCAACAATAAAATCCATGGAGATCATTCTCCATGGTCTCTCTGGTACGGGCAAAGGCTTCAACAGTCCCCAGGCTCTGGATTTGCTCCCTTTACTTCGGATGCACGTGGTGCACGACTCCACATAACTCTTAAGCCCCATACACACCATCAGATTATCTGCAGATTTTTGTCTTCAGATTTACCAAAACCATATAATATGAGGTCAACCCTTAAGAGTTTCAATTTGTATGCAATCAGGCAGGCCCTTGTACTACATGGTTTTGGTAAATCTGAAGACAAAAATCTGCAGATAATCTGATGGTGTGTATGGGGCTTTACAGTCTTTCATAAGCTGGGGCCACCAAAACGTGCGCTGCAAGAGTTCCGAGGTCTTCTGTACCCCAAAATGGCCAGCCAGCTCATGATCATGACAGAGACTCAGGACACTGACCCGTAAGTCTTCCAGGCACAAAAATCCTGTCCTCATGCCACAACAAACCATCTCTGAGTTGCAAATTTGTATCCGAAGAGGAGGCCATTCCTGCAGAGGCCTGTTTGATCCGTGACAATAGGTCATCCTGAAGCAACAGAAAATTTCCCGAAGATAAGATAGTGTCCGGAGGAGCAGGGTTTTCAGAATCGCAGTACATCCGGGAAAGAGCATCGGACTTGGTATTCTTCGACCCTGGCCTGTACGTTATATGGAAAGTGAACCTGGTAAAAAAAAGCGCCCATCTGGCTTGACGTGGTCTTAGTCTCTTGGCTACTCTCAGGTATTCTAAGTTCTTGTGATCTGTATAGATCAAAATTGGGTGCGCTGCACCTTCCAATAAGTACCGCCACTCCTCCAGCGCTGCCTTGATCGCTAAAAGTTCTCGGTCACCCACGTCATAGTTCCGTTCCGCGTCAGATAGTTTGCGGGAAAAAAAAGCAACCGGGTGCAGAAGAGCCTTTGGCCCCTGTCTTTGGGAAAGCACTGCCCCGACTGCCGTCTCCGAAGCGTCCACCTCCAAGATATAGGGCAGGCTGGCATCTGGGTGTCTAAGGACCGGTGCAGACGTAAACAGTTTCTTCAACGCCTCAAAAGCTCCTAGGGCTTCAGGGGACCAACGGAACCGGACAGTTTGTTTGGTTAGGCCAGTTATGGGGGCGATGATGTTGGAAAACCCCCTAATGAACTTTCTGTAGAAATTGGCAAACCCGATAAAGCGTTGGATGCCCTTTTTATCTGTGGGCGCAGGCCACTCAAGGATTGCCGTAACCTTCTGCGGGTCCATCTCAATGCCGTTGACTGAAATAACAAGTCCCAGGAACTGTATGCTTTCACATTCAAACTCACATTTTTCAGGTTTGGCGTATAATCCGTGTATTCGGAGTCGCTTAAGTACGCTTTTGACTGGTTCCCGATGTTTGACAACAGAAGGGGAAAAAATGAGGATGTCATCAAGGTAGACCACGACAAAGAGGTCAAGGTAGTCTTTAAAGATGTCATTCACGAAGTGCTGGAATGTGGCAGGCGCGTTGCAGAGCCCGAAGGGCATCACCAGGTATTCAAAGTGGCCGAAGCGGGTGCGGAAGGCAGTCTTCCATTCGTCGCCGTCCCGTATTCGTACCAAGTTATAGGCCCCCCGCAAGTCCAGTTTCGTGAAAATGACCGCTGCTCCCAGTCTTTGGAACAGTTCCGGCACCAGCGGGAGAGGGTATCGATTTTTTATTGTTACCTTATTAAGCTCGCGGTAATCCACGCAGGGGCGGAGAGAATGGTACTTCTTCTCGACGAAGAAAATTCCTGCCCCTGCTGGTGAGGTAGAGGGGCGGATAAACCCCTTCTTGAGGTTATCGTCGACATAAGTCTTTAGATTTCCAAGTTCTAGTTCAGTTAGGGGGAAAATTCTTCCGAAAGGGATTTCGGCCCCGGGGAGGAGCTCAATCGGGCAGTCGTATGGCCGGTGAGGGGGAAGGGTGTCAGCCCCCTTTTTGCTGAAGACGTCCAGGAACTCATGGTACACCTCGGGGACGGATTGGCGGATTTCAATGTCGGAGTCCATGCAAAGCAAAGAGGGGGGAGATGAGATTGCCTGCAAGCAGTGTTGTTGGCAGTAGGTGGAACAGAAGCAAATCTCACCGGTAGTCCAGTTTATCTGAGGGTTGTGAGCCTGGAGCCAGGGTATGCCCAGGATTAAAGGGAACAGAGGGGATTCAATAACATCCAGGCATAAAAGTTCTCGATGACTGTCCGAGATGGTAGTGGCGATGGGCAAGGTTTCTTGGGTGACTGGCCCGGATTTCAAGATAGACCCATCGGCCAAGTGTACAGACAGTCCAACAGCCCTTGGGCGCAACGGAATATGGTGATGAGTGGCAAAGGCAGAGTCCAGAAAACAGCTGCAGGCCCCGGAATCAAGTATGGCGCTGGTCCGTATATCCCTTCCTGGAAGCTACAATAAAACGGGGACAGCCAGATGAGCAGATTTGTTGAAGACAATAGGTGAGGGGACAGATGACATGAAGGTGCACTTACGGAATTTTGCTGGGCAGGTCCTCACGTAGTGGCCGGACTCTCCGCAGTAGAGGCAAAGGTTGTTTGTCCGGCGTCGAAGTCGTTCCTCAGCAGTGAGAGAAGGGCGGATCAAACCCAGCTGCATGGGTTCTGGAATGTCTCTAGAGGCAGTGGTCGGGGCTGGAGGAATCGGGTTAGGGTACGCGGGTACCCGGGGCAGCATCCATGTTGGGCGATTCAGACCGGTGGCACGTTCAGTCCTGCGTTCCCTCAAGCGTCTGTCAATCTGGATGGTTAGGTTGATAAGAGCCTCCAAAGTGTCAGGGACCCCTACACGTGCGAGTTCATCCTTAAGTGCTTCGGAGAGGCCCAAGCGGAACTGATAACAAAGGGCCGAATTGTTCCAGTTAGTGTCCGCACTCCACCTTCTGAACTCGGCTACATAGTCCTCAACGGGTCTGCGACCTTGCAGGAGGGCATGCAAAGCGGCTTCAGCGGTAGCGGCCTGATGAGGGTCTTCATACAACAAGGACATAGCCTGAAAGAACGTGTCCAACCGGTCAAGGGATAAGTCCTTTTGCTCCATCAGACGGTGGGCCCACGCCTGCAGTTCACCCGATAGGAGGGCCATAACAAAACCTACTTTGGTAGCTTCTAGTGAGAAAGTTCGTGGCTGAAGCGCAAAGTAGAGCTCACAAGCATTCTGGAACGCTCTAAACTTGCTTCGTTCTCCTGCAAATCTTTCAGGCATGGGCACTTTAGGTTCAGGAGGCAGCATAATAACTGAACGTGACGCGGATGCGCCAGACGAAGAAGAAGTGGATGGAGTAGACAGTTCCTGGACACGGTTTTCAAGTCGGGTATAGCCTTCCTGCAGGGCCCTGACTGCTTGGGTAAGGCCATCCAGATGGCGACAAAGTTCTGTCATAGGGTCCATTCCCTGCGCAGGCTCAGACATGGCTGCTCAGTACTGTCACGTACCTGGTACAGAGCAGAGCCTGGCGTGCAGGGAATGGCAACTCTTGCTCCTCTGACTCCGGAACCCCTGGTAGAGCAGACAGGGAGCGCTAGAGTTCAGAGTCGCACAAGCACCAGGAAGGTGCCGTGCAGGTCTGCGGTGGTCTCCTGAAGACTCCACAGATACTGTGCAGGAACTGCAGAGATGCTGGAGGGTAAGACAGCAGACAACAGTAGCTTGGTGCAGATGGCTGGAACAGGCAGCAGGTGGGAGGTGCGCTGTAGTACAGATGCTGGCAGAGTCAGGCAGGCCGGGTCAAACACAGGCGGGCGGATCAGGTACAGGGGGAAGCCAAGCAGAGTCGTAGTTCAAGCCGGATCAGTAACAGGCGGGCAGCAGACCGTTTGGAAGGAGGAGGCGGAAGCGAAGTCAGACAAGCCAAGGGTCAGGGCAGGCGGAGAACAGCAGGGTCAATGATAAGCCAAGGTCACAGGAAACAGGAGCCAATCAGGTAACAGGTATCAGGTAGGGTAAACAGGAACGCTGTTGACTGAGCAGCAGGGGGCTATGGGGAGAGCCCCATTAAATAGCCTAAGTGGCGCCAAAATGGCGTCAGCACGTGCCCGCCGCTATTGCGCGTGCCCGCGCGCGCCGCTATTGCGCGCACTCGTGCGCGCCGACGTGCCGCGAACGCGCGCTCCCGTGCGTGCTAATGCGCTATTGCCGCTATTGTGCGCCGGTGCGCGATTAGCGCCACCTAGTGGTCTACCAAGTCCATGACAGCTGGCATAATTGGGGTAGTCTATAGGAGGGGCCAAAGCTTGCGCTCTCGGCACCTCCCCTCACCCCTAGTAGATCTATATGTAAATACCAACAGAAGGTAAGACCGGCGTGAAAGATAATACAAATAATATAAATACGGTGCATCATTCAACTGTGAGAGGTGCAGTCTAGTAAAGCAATTCAAAAGGCATTGCAATGATCAGAGGCACATCGTTTTGATGAGAGAAGGTGCTAGAAAAAACTTTTACATTTACTACTCCAATCGTGTTCCTATCCCAAGAGAGACAAGACCTATATATTCCTGGTCAACAAACCTGCTCTTCCCCAGCCCCTTCCCTAAAAAAGTTATCAAGGGGAAAAAATGAAGGTGTAAATTGGGGGGGGGGGGGTGTAGTCAATATTCATTGTACAAGCATGGCCTTACCGGTTTCCCGGAAGGTCAAAAAGGTCTTGTCTCCAGGGGATCCAACATTGATCAGGGTAGTGGTCACTTACTTGAATCTAGCTCCATAAAACTAGACTAATGCCCGCATTTCCCTCCCTCCCCACCCGCCCCAGCCCAAACTTCCCTCCTTTAGGGGTACATATCCACATTCACTGTAATATAAAAGACTCCCTCCCCTCCCCTACGGGGGGGGGGGTCATTCTCCTAATTACACACCTATCCCCCTCGTCCCCCCCTCCACTCTCACTACGTCCCTCTCGATATACTTAATATACTGGGACTTGTAGTCCGCTGGGTGAACTCTCGAATTCCGGCCTCTCAAAAAAAAAAAAAAAGAAACACAACAAAAAAGGAGTAGCGATTCCTCCTGCAGGTGCTGCAGTTTAGTTATCCCAGGTATCCCAGACTGCTCAGTCACTGCCGGCTAAAGCTTTTCATCCAGAAGCCGATATTGAAGTCAATCAGTCAGGCCGAGACAACATTAAAGAGCCTGGTCCGGGGGCTAAACCATGGGAGACAATCATACCTCCCCCACTCCCAACCCCACCCACAAACCCCAATCAATCCAAAAAAATTAGAGATAGAAAGTCATTCCTCCGTGGGTATCCGGGGTTGAGCGGGATACCCAGTAAAAAAAAAACAAAAAAAAACAAGGGCGGGGGGGGGCAGGATAGTACAGGCCAATACAGTACAGTATAGGGTCAGTGGGGTCAGTTCCTTCAGGCTGGGCATTGGGGTGTCAAAAAACAATGAGCGGCTCAGGGCCTACTGCAGGCGGGATCCCTTGATGAGGATCACTGCTGGCGTCTGCCCCTCTCCCGTCGAGGCGGTGGGGGAACATGCCGGGTTGAGACACCCGATCTGCCAGCTTGCCGCGGGAGAATCTGCTGCCAGTCAGGGACCTGGATCGAATCTGCACCCATAAAGATGAAAAGCCCTGGTAGGTCCGCTACAGTCTGCAGTGTATAGGCTCTCAGTTCTCCTCGAAAAGTCACTGAGAAGGGATATCCCCAGCGATAGGACAATCCCTTCTGTTTGGCCAGATCTAGTAGCGGGCGTAGGAGGGCTCTGCGTCTTAGAGTGGCCCTGGACAGATGCGGTAAGATCCTAACCTCGGACTCCTCTATTTCCACATCTCCATGATCCCAGGCCATCCGTAGAATCGTCTCCTTCTGGGCATACCAATGTAAGCGGCAAATAACATCCCGCGGCCTTGCTGGGTCTGCTGATCTTGGACCTAAGGCTCTATGGGCTCTATCCAGTATAATGTCTGCCTCCGGCTCAGCCAGGACAATCTGGAAGATCTTCCGTACCACTTCACTGACGTTCTCTGCCGCATCTGACTCTGGAATACCACGGAGACGCAAGTTATTGCGGCGGCTCCTGTCTTCCATTTCTTCTATGTGGAGCTGCAGTGATGTCGCCGTATCTCTATGGTGGTCCTGGGACCTCTCCAATGCTGCCACACGATTTTCCAGGGAGACCAGTGATACCTCTCCCACGGTCATCTGCTCTGACAGAGTGGACACCTCGCCCCTTACCTCCAGTATATCCCTCCGATGGGTCTCTTCTAACCGAAGGATTAAAGCTTCAATAGCCGTCTGGGTAGGGAGAGCCTGGAGCATCTCCCTGATGTCCTGATCGAGCGTGGCGGTGTCCGGTGGTCTCGACGGAGATGCCATGGGATGATAGAGGTCTAAAGGGGTCTCTATAGGGCTATCCAACTGTTCCAAGGTGCCAGAGGCTCCCTCGGTAGTGTTTTTTTTGCAGTTCCGCGTGTAGTGCCACGTAGCACTGCTGCTTTCACTCTGGAGGGTATCTCTTGCTGAACTTTAAAATATCATTGTATATCCCCTCAAGTGGTTATTCTGACCCACACCAGGTCAGTGGAGTGTTTTCATTCAATGTGATGACACATGCTTTTGAGGTGTTAATTGGGTCTGCTCCAAGACCTTTCATTATGTATGCTAATAACACTGTTTGTGTGAAGATGCTATTGATGATAGATATGTGTTGTGAGTTAGCAGTCTAAAGGTCAGATGTCTCCTTTCAGGGGTAGGGAATTAGCTTGTCAATTATGTTTAGTAAAGGAATGTGTTTGTGTGAAAAGTCTATTGATGATACTATGTGATAGAAATAGCAGGTGAGAGTCATAACGTTTGACTTCTCAGCTGTAGTAATTAGGTCATGTTAAATCGGTGCCAAAACATCTGACATAGAAATGTGTATTATGCAGGTGAATCACTTAGTATCGGAGTCCGGACGTCTGGGGATAATTAACTCAACTGAATGTCATTGTCTAAGAGTGTGTATTGAAGTGCCCTGTTGGTGGAGTTGATTCATTGTTCACTTGGTTTCTAAAACTGTATATAAGAAAGCTAAGTTACCATTAAAAGTGCTCATACATTTTGAAACCAGTAACAGAGCGTATGTCTCGTTATTCTGGGAAATGAGATGGACCGTGTCTGCTGGCTTGTCTGACTGTCGGATAAGCTGTCGTGGGTTGATGGAATGGGAATATCGTAAACGGTGGTGACCGTTACAGGGGGATTATCTCACTAGAACATGACAGAGATCACTGCTCCCGATGAAAGGGAGCAGTGGATCCCTGTCATGTTGCTAGGCAGAACAGGGAAATGCCTTGTTTACATAGGCATCTCCCTGTTCTGCCGCTCCGTGTCATGATCACGGGCCCCCAGGGGTCATAGAGTCTGCGGGACCCTCGGCCACGCTCACAGAGTACACGGCGAGCATGTACCCCGCAGATGGCGCTCGCGCGCCCACTAAGCCACAATTTAAATGGGATGTACCTGTATGCCTATTTGCCCAGCCGTGCCATTGTGCCGACGTATATCGCTCTGTGCTGGTCGGCAAGGGGTTAATAACTGTCAGGCCTTGTGCCCTGGGTGACGTCTATTACCTGTTTCATTTGGTTAAGCATCTTCAAGCGGGTTCTGCTGGTTTAGCTTGATATACAAAGTGCACTGTGCTACAGGTTAAAATATATGTTGAGTACAAAAAGCTTGCAGTCTGCTGTGAGATTTCCTGGAAGAGTTTGAAAACTATTTAGAGGACTTTGGACACTTTGTTTCAAACAAAGTCAATTTATTTTTCTATACATGGGATAGAAAACAATCTACATCTAACAGACATTTCAAGCCAAGACTGTAAAACATGACATCTTTTGACGATGTTTTGGAGGAAATTGGACAGTTTGGATTGTTTCAGAAGCAGTTGTTTTTTATCATGTGTTTTATCTCTGCTGTTTTCAGCCCAATATATGTGGGCATTGTATTTCTAGGATTTGTACCTGACTTCAGATGTAGTAATCCTGCAGCTAAAGAATTAAGTAGAAAATGTGGTTGGAATTTTGAAAAAGAAATTAATTATACGGTTATCCTTCCAGATGACTCTGTGGATCCTCTATACTTTAGCCAGTGTTTTGAGTATGAGACAAACTGGAATTGGACATCTATCTCTTGCACAGACCCAATAAGGAATCTAACTTCATATAGTAATAACAACATGACTGTTACCAGCTGTACTAATGGTTGGGTGTATGATACTACAGGATCATCCATAGTAACAGAGGTAAGAGGTTTAGCTTATATGAAGATCCCAAGGTTCTGTGATGACTGTCACTAGGAAGTTCATCAATGGACACCAGATTCAGCTGTCACAAGAGTAGTTGGTCATAGTCTGGACATTTGATCTTTACACACTCGGTCCTTACTCTGGGGTTTCTGATCCGGTCCGAAGTGCTGCCGGCTAAGAGAGGAGGTGATTCGTCCACGCTGTGGATATAAGCTCAAGCGATCCACCACCATATGGTGAGCTGTGTCTATATTGGAGGGTAAGAGTATTAATTTCTCCCCCTACTGCCCAAAGGTGAGGGCACTCCCGGGTGATATCTCCAGCTGCACACCGCCTGTGTCCATAAAGACTGTTTGAGTCATCTGTTACGATAGTATGTTGATCTTTGACCTTTGGGTGTCCATTGAAAAACTTCCTAGTGACAGTCATCACAGAACCTTGGGACCTTCATGTAAGTCCTAGTATTTATTTGTGAATCTCTTCAGTCCCATTTATTGTAGTGGGACATTCCATATTCCATTTTTGTATAATTTATGGTCATTTACATTTATATATATATATGTGTTTTAATATGTTCTGAGGTTCTTTAGGAATTCTGGCTATACAGTAACCTCTTTGTATTACGATTCGCATCACTTATTATGATTTATTAGTTGTTGCTTGTTGTTAACTGACTAGTTACCATTAGTCGCTCACGTTGGTATATATATAGGGCTAATACCCTAAACTTTCATATTTGATTATCATTACATGCTTTTGAAGTGTGTCATCCCACTTTTTTCATATACAGCGCTACACTTTATAATTTCTATGTTGTTATAATTTTTGTCTGATTGTTGTGTTGGTTGCTCCTATTTTTCACGCAGTATTTGCTACTCTCATCAAGAGGTTTAGCTTGCATAGTAGCACAATTAGTACTTTTAAAAACAAATATCTCTGCCATGCTCTGATGCTGTCCATGAAAGAAGGCACTCTCACGATTGGTATAGATAGCACTACTGCAGTCAAGTGTTTCAAATAAGTTTGCAGAACATGAGTAAAGTTTGAGTGCTGAGTCTAAACCCTACTAAAGTCAATGGGAGCCCAACGTTAAAAACCTATAATGCCCATTTTCTAGGCTAAAATGCAAGGGATTGTCAAACAAGTGACACGGAGGCTGGGAACATGTACCAAAGCAAAACATTTTTTTAAAAACTTCCTTTGATGGGGAGCAGCGATCTTAAGAATACTTTAAAGTGGTTGTAAACCCACTTTGACAACTTGCACATACAGGTAAGCCTAGATTAAGGCTTACCTGTGGGTGCAAGAAATATCTCCTTAACTTACACGGTTAAGGAGATATATGCAGAAAACACTGCACCGATGTCTAAGGCGCATGCGCGCCATAGACAACGGCGCAGGCGCACTGAGCGTCCCGGCATTCTGAATGGGATAAGGCCAGGATTATGTCGGTCCCGCGCTATGCTATGCATACTAGCTCATTATGCTTTTCTCTTGCAGATGTTTTTTTTTCTGGATTATTTTAAGAGGGTTTACTTCCTCTTTAAGAGCAACATTATTATTGCAAAATTCCTTTAAATATTATGCCTGCGGAGGCCCTTAGCATGCCTGTAAAGTGACACACCTGTATGATGTATACAACCTAAATGCTGTTTAAATTGCTGGAAAATGACGGCTTCGGCCACTTCATGGCCCATTTACAGTTGCATTGCACTGCATGTGAATTGAACAGTAATTGCACTACATCACACCAAAAGCAGTACATGCACTACTGGATCACATAGTAATTTTGTACCATGCGATCTGGTGCAGGCAAACTCGCCATGTTTGCAGCTTGTGTTTGGGGTGTTGTTTACTTTGCACTGACACTCGCTGCAGATGGCAAGGACAGTGCGATTGAAATGAGGAGTGGGAGAGCAGCACAGAACGCAGGTTTTCCGCACAGCATTCTAGTGTGATTGGACCCTTACTCCTGCTTGTTTGTAAACAAATGGTAGGGGATTCCCTTGATCTTTACCAGACTCTTATCATAAATTAATGTCTGGTAAAGATGTTAACAAGGGATCCCGGGAAAAGGAGAGGTGGGGAATGAGCATGTGCTCCCCCCTCCTGAACTATGCCACGCCACATATCCTCAACGTGAAGGGTAACTTTGCCCTGGTCAAGCATCATGTCCCCATATTAATGAAAACAAAGGCCTCTTCCTCATAAAACTGGCTTGGTGTTTGTTGAAGTCTGTGGCAGGGGGCTTATTAGTCAAAAGCTGGAGGCGATTTTTAACAATAATGGTGCCCTTAGCCCCCCCCCCCCCCGGTTCCATGTGAATGATTAAGGGGTACATAGTACTCCTACTCATTCACAAATTATTATTCCCCCCCCCCCCAAAGTTTTTGACAAGTTATTTTATTAAAAAAATAAACCTCAGTAAATAAATGGGGTTGTCAAGCAAGTTGTCATGTACAGTAGTGGTATTTCTACAGATAGCATAAATTATGTTCAGGTTCTGCTGAACAAGCAAAAAGTGCGGCATTCAGACAAATGCCTGAACTTGTGTTTGGATGAGCTTTGAGCTCATCCCTAGTTGCAAATGGATTGGGACTTGCTAAACAATCTGCAAGAAGGGAATGAAGCACATGCTTCCATAACAAAATATCAGCATCATGTAATTAGGTACTATAGTACTATAAATATGGCCAGGGGTAGGCAACCCGCACACAGAGCCTCTTTTGCCGGCACTTGACTCCCTCCCCATCAGCAGAGCAGCGCCGGGAAGTGTCAGTGAGACACTAATGCATTCCAATTTCAGAAGTCCTTACACCGCACCTGCACTGAGGGGGGAGGCACTGTGCCCCCACACATCGTAAAAGATGGGAAACATTGTTTGGTTCTCTAACTTTGCTGTAGCTACGAACGTCAGCTTTTGTGATGGGGAAGAGACTGGGTGCACTTCTGGTTGGGGTGCAGTCCCTGTTTTCAGGAGGAGGAGGACTGTCATTGGCCACTGCTAAAGCCAATCACTGTCCTGCTAGCCCTGTCCACCATCTGGTGGAAGATGACTCGCTTGGTTGCCACTACCAATCTCAGAAAGAAGGGATTTCACTGTGATTGAGAAAACCACAATCAGGTGACAGTTTGTGGAATTACTGTTTAGCTTATGGGAACTTTGTAGAAATTATTCCTGAACTGTTGTGTTATTTATTACTGAACCTCTGCACTCTGTGTCCCTTTAGGCCACAGCCAGTGTTCAGCGCAATAAAAATCACACCCAACTTTTCCTACGACGCAGAGCGCCACACTTTTTCTCAGCTGCGGGGGCCCATCTTATGATCCTGCACAAAGGCCCAATGCTTTCAGAAAATTCCCCTGACCTGAGCTTATCATTGTGAATCCATTCCAGAGGCTTGTATGTGACATCACATACATCACATACAAGCACGTGGGCTGGGTATGAGAGGTGGATTGGCAGGATGAGTGGGCCAGGACAGGTAGATGTGTCTTATCTCTGTTTCCTTTTACCACTCTGCATATCACACATATCATAGATGAGAATAGGGTACAGCAGTGGGAAAGAAGAGCAGGAGGGTAAAGAGGTGGGGCAAATGTGCAGGAGGTACAGTAGTGGAAGAGATAAGAAGGGGGTTCAGCAGTGGGACAGAATAGCAGGGGGTACAGTGATGGGGCAGATGAGCAGGGGGGTTCATTGTTGGGACAAATGTGAAAGGAGGTGTATTGGTGGGACAAATGAGCAGGGGGTTACAGTGGTGGGGCAGGAGAGCAGGGGGAACGGAGGTGGGGCAAAAAAGCAGGGGGGTACAGAGGTGAGACAGATGTGCAGGATTTACATTGTTAAGAAAGATGAGAAAACGGGTACAGGGGTGGGGCAGATGAACAGATGGGTTCAGTGTTAGGACAGATGAGAAGGTGATTCAGTAGTGAGACAGAAGAGCATGGGGATACGATGGTGAAGCAGATGTGCAGGGAGGTACAGTGGTTGGGCAGATGAGAAAAGGGGGTTCATTGGTTTGGGCAGATGAGCAGGGGGCTTACAGTGGTGGGACAGATGTGCAGGATGAGTAGTGGGTTCAGCAGTGGGACAGAAAAGCGAGGGGTACAGTGATGGGGCAGATGAGAAGGGGGTTTAGCGGTGGGAAAGATGAGTAGGGAGAACAGTAAGTGCCAAGGGGTGTACTCACTTTTGTAAGATACTGTATATTTGATTTGATCAGTATATTTTGTTTGTTAGATCACAGTTACACTTTAATATTTAATCACCACCATAAAAGGAGGTAGCTCTGCTCTTTTGAATTCAAAATCTGAAGTAATAATATCACATCACATAATTACTTCACTTACTTGTAATGAAGTATGTCTCACGTTGTGCAGGCAGCTGGATCCTGGCGAAATCTTCTGCAAGAATGCCCTGTCCTCTTCCTGTCACTGATTTTCTGGTGTTAAAATGATTAAAACTTTGGGCCTTCAGGCAGAATAGCGGAACAGATAGACCAAAAGGGACATTCCTCTGCTTCAGCTGATAATAATTATTTCACTGATTAAACACCATGTAGCATGATCTGTGAATGGGGGGGGGGGGGTTCTATGGCTTATCAGACTCTCCCCCATGCATAGATAATGTTATAAGCAGTGTAATAATTGAATAAACTGTTCTTATGTGGAGGGGGGGCGTGTCAACATCAAACCATTTGTACTGCTGTTCTTCCGGAAGACACAAAGCTGTTAACTACTGCAGCACTGCAAGTACTGAGACAGGAAGAGGATGGGCATTCCTGTAGTGAAGATTTTTACAGGATTCAGCTGTTTGCACAATATGGATCATATGAGATCTGACTAAAGCTGTAGGGATAATTGTAACGGCTACCCAGGTAGTGAGAGGGTATCAGCCGTTGGAGACGTCCTTTTCCCTGGCAAGTTGCTGTATGCAAGTAAAACTGGTATCATCCCATCCACAAGATCCAGAGAGAGAGAGAGTCAGGCTCAGCTGTGAAAGGAGCAGAATAATAGTCCCATAGCATCCCCTTTCAAGAACGAGACAAGGCTGCGTTTTGAAGGGCCAAAAAAGACTGAATTTTTAATGGTACATTCACCTAGCTTATATGTGGTTACAAGCTGTTACAGAAACAATGAAACTCTCCGCCCCCCCCTCCTCACACAGTGGGGGGGCTTCAATACAGATACTTTAAAATAATGACATCTCCTTAAATTAATCACTTAATCAGTATCTAGACGTTTCGGCTCCGAGACCCATTCAACATGACCTGATCAGACACATTCCTTTCTCAATAGAATTCAATTAACCTTTAGAACAATACACACTCACAGATAATCCCATGAGCATACACCTGACAGGAGACTGTTAACTACACAAAGGAGAGTCAGTTAGCTGAAAGAGTCACTCTACAATTAACCCTTTGTAGGCCTCACTGCATGAGGATTATAGATGTCCAGGCAGAATACATAGTTCCGTTACACTGCTCCCCTTTTGTGGAACACTCCGGCAGACCCGGATTGATCCTTTTCGGGTCAACTTGGGGGTGTCCGGCCTGCTGTTAGGGTAAAAGTTCTGTTTGCCTGGATAAACCATCCGCATTGCCATTTGGCTTACCAGGTCGGTAGCTGAGGGTGAAGGTGAATAATGGAATTCAGTTCTGGAACAGTCACTTGCTTTGCTCTCTCAATGGCTCCCAAAACCTGTTGCTGATGCTCTTGGGACAGATAAGGCACCACCTGGATGCAAATCCCATTTAATCTTTTGACAATTTCCGCCTGTTTTTGCATTTCAATGTTCAAGCCACGGGACATCTCATAATACATGACATAGTGTCGTTGCATCTCTGATTTATCACTGGCCAACTTGTCACATTCCCATTTTAGACTGTGCCGGATCTACAGTACATGTCGGGGAAGGTAGTCTTACCCGAGTCTCAGCAGCAAGCGAGTTGATTCCAGAAACGCGGGTGGTCACGGGACAAGCAGCAGCAGGTGTAGGTAAATAAGCCGAAGTCAGAGGGCCAATGTCGTTGCCCAGCAGAACCTCGGCAGGTAGGTTGTCCATGATACCAACTGTGGTCTTTCCTGACCCAGCTCCCCAGTCTAAGTGCACCCGGGCGGTGGGTACGCGAAATACAGCACCCCCTGCGACCCGGACGGCAACTGTGCGAGTGGACACGTTCTCTGGCTTTACCAGATGTTTTTAAATCAAAGTGATAGTAGTCCCAGTATCTCTTAGGCCTTGTGCTACTTGTCCATTCACCCGTACCTCCTGACGGTGATGCTGGCAGTTATTTGGAGAGGCAGCTTGTATTGGGTCTGCCTCATACAAAATTCCCAGACATTCCTCAGGGCCCACCTCGGTCTCTAGGCAGTGGGCCGCAGAGGGACGTGATGAAGTGACCTCTGTGTTGGGTGTTGTGCATCTCCAGTTGTTATTTGTAGCTCTCAAAGGGCAATAACGAGCAATATGTTCCGTGTTGCTGCAGTGATGGCACGTCACCCTCGACGAATCCCGAGGGTAGTTGTTAGGCCCCTGAGGGCGTGGTGGGACTGGAGCCCGAAACTCTGGGCGTGGGGTGACGGTTGGAGTACGCGGTTCTACCTTATGAGCCAGCCGTGTGGTGTCCTGGCTTACTTTCCTTGTTTCTGCGTACTCATCTGCTAGCAGCGCCGCCTCATTTAAGCTAGCGGGACGGCGATCTCGTACCCAGTCTTGTATGTCTGCGGCCAGGTCTTGGAAGAAATGTTCCATTAGGAACAGCTGCAATACTTCCTCCCCGGTGTTGGCCTTGCACCCTTGGACCCAAAGGGATGCCACCCTTTGTAACCGGTTGGCCCATTCCATGTGGGAGTCCACAGCCTCCTTCTTGGACTCCCGGAAGCGACGGCGGTAGGCTTCTGGAGTTACGGCGTATCGGGTTAGCAGCGCCTTTTTAACTTGCTGGTATTGTAAAATATCCTCTGGAGCAAGAGCCCGAAAGGCTTCATTGGCTTTGCCCGACAATTTCCCAGACAAAATAGTGACCCATTGGTCTGGTGGTACCTGGTGTAGTGAGCACTGCCTCTCAAAATCAGCCAAATATCCATCCTCACTTTCTACAAGCTTTAAATGCAGTGAACTGTGTTTTCTTTCCTGTAGCCGCGGGTGGGGGAGTAGGAACTGCATGTGTAATGGGCTGTCTCGCTCTTACCAGTTCCAGTTCTTGTCCCCTCTTAGTTTGTATCTCCTCCCTTGCTTCCTGGAACAGCTGGTTGATTAGTTCCACGGACGTTTCTGGATACAAGGATAATCTCCGCTGTACAATCCCAGTAATTACATCTTCTTTGCTGACAGGTGCAAGGGGCTCAGTTCCTTCCATGGATCCATCCATTTCGTCCAGCTCCAGCAGGTCAGCTATCAGCTCCCTCCGTGGTCTGTTACTGGCACTCCTACCACGACTCTCCAATAGATCTTTTAGTGTGGGTCTTTTCAGCCTGGCGTAGTGAGACTCCATTCAGAACTTGCTCTTTGGATAAAAGGACCATCCCGCTGCTGCCAACCAATGTAACGGCTACCCAGGTAGTGAGAGGGTATCAGCCGTTGGAGACGTCCTTTTCCCTGGCAAGTTGCTGTATGCAAGTAAAACCGGTATCATCCCATCCACAAGATCCAGAGAGAGAGAGAGAGAGAGAGTCAGGCTCAGCTGTGAAAGGAGCAGAATAATAGTCCCATAGCATCCCCTTTCAAGAACGAGACAAGGCTGCGTTTTGAAGGGCCAAAAAAGACTGCATTTTTAATGGTACATTCACCTAGCTTATATGTGGCTACAAGCTGTTACAGGAACAATGAAACTCTCCCCCCCCCTCCTCACACAGATACTTTAAAATAATGACATCTCCTTGAATTAATCACTTAATCAGTATCTAGACGTTTCGGCCCCGAGACCCATTCAACATGACCTGATCAGACACATTCCTTTCTCAAAAGAATTCAATTAACCTTTAGAACAATACACACTCACAGATAATCCCATGAGCATACACCTGACAGGAGACTGTTAACTACACAAAGGAGAGTCAATTAGCTGAAGAAAGGAGGACATTAGAATTTAGGAGTGAAAGAGTCACTCTACAATTAACCCTTTGTAGGCCTCACTGCATGAGGATTATAGATGTCCAGGCAGAATACATAGTTCCGTTACAATAATTTTTTCAGCTTAACTTCCATTTTAAAGAGCTCTAGTGGGAGTATATTCTGTATAGTCCCCCACAAAAATCTAAAAAGCTGAGTCAGATTTAACTTACTTGCTACAGGACATTTAGAACCAAGTGCTTTCTGTGATGCCAGCCAATCAGATTCATCTTTTTATGTTCTATCCTGCAAAATAAAAAAAAAAGAGACTGTTTTTTACTGGCAACCAAAGAACATCACAAATAATAAAGCAGTTCCAGTGGACACCTCATAAAAGCATAGGGCTCATAGAAGTGCAACAGGGCTCATAGAAGTGCAATAGGCAGGGCATATTTCTGAACATTATAATTATTACTCACACTGCTATTAGAGATCAATATGCCATTGATTGCAATAAATCTAACTACTTATTTTCTTTATTCAGTTTAATCTTGTGTGTGATGACTCATGGAAGCTGGACCTTTTCCAGTCATTTGTGAATTTTGGATTCTTCCTTGGCTCTATGTTCATCGGCTACATAGCAGACAGGTACAGGTCTATGTGCCATGTTATCTGTTAAATATAATGTGAAAATAATGAAATATAGTGAAAAGGACTACAGCGCTACTAACAAATAATCTCAAAGAAACCACACAAAAAATAACTAAATAATACAGCAGCAATCAAAAAAACGGTGAACTAAACCAAATCATAAATGAATAAAATACTGATGCGCTCGTATTAACTCATGTCACTCGTCACGTGACTTAATCATGGGTACTCTACCTAGAATACCCATGATTAAGTCACATGATGAGTGACGATACGCATGGGGGAGGAGCCTACAGTGAGGGACCATCGTATGTCTATCTCGAGTGAGGAGTCCACTTAAACTGAGCGGCAACATACCCTGTCTATAACATAAGTGAGGATACGTGAGTGCACTAAGTGCAGCCTTTATCCACATCTATATGGTACAATATTGCGCTATGTTTCCTTTCCTCCTCTTTTGCATGTGACTGAATGAAACTGGAAACATCTGATCGCTGCTGGAGGTTGTTGTAACCTGATCACATTGAAGTGAGAGCTTGACAATTAGGGAAGAATCACTGCAGACTGACTGATTCAATCATCAGGACTTTTTCATGATCTACTCACATATATTAAGAGTTTCTTCACCAGGTTTTTTGCTTGATTGTATATGTACGATTCACATTGCACATGAGTTAATACGAGTGCATCAGTATTTATTCAATGTGAAAATAATGCATCTTTTTTTTATATTTCAGGTATTACTGTAAGGCCGCGTACACACAATCAGTCCATCCGATCATTCTCATCGGTTAACCGATGAAGCTGACTGATGGTCTGATGTGCCTACACACCATCAATTAAAAAAAAACGATCGAGTCCAACGCGGTGACGTAAAACACAACGACGTGCTGAGAAAAATGAAGTTCAATGCTTCCAAGCATGCATCGACTTGATTCTGAGCATGCGCAGGTTTTTAACCGATGCTTTTGCATACTAACCGTCGGTTTTGACCTATCGGTTAGGCGTCCATCGGTTCAATTTTAAATCAAGTTCTAAAATTTTTGACTGAAGGATAACTGAACGATGGGGCCCACACACCATCAGTTTGGACCGATGAAACGGTCCTTGAGTCCGTTTCCATCGGTTTTGACCGACCGTGTGTACGCGGCCTAACTGTTTCTGATTTCTTCTGTCCTCTAGAGAAGCTACCTTCATTAATAACTCTAATTTGTGTCTGCAGATTTGGTCGCAAACCGTGTCTTCTAATTTCTCTCTTCATCACTGCTGTTTTTGGTGTTCTTGTGGCATTTGCTCCAACGTATCCATGGTTGATTACCTTTCGCTTTATTCAGGGCTTAGTCAGCAAAGGTAGTTGGTTGTCAGGATATATTTTGGGTAAGTTATAAAATGTAATTACAGATCTGCTGGGTTCATTTTTGTCTGAATTGCTAGGTCAATTGTTTTGATGTGTGAAATCAAGTGTCATGTAGATAATGGAACTTGAAATCAGACTACAGTGGGATAGGTTAAAGAGGAGTTCCACCCAAATTTGAACTTCCGCTTATCCCACTCCTCACCCCCTTACATGCCACATTTGGCATGTAATTTTTTTGGGGGGGGAGTGGGGGCTTCAGGAAGAGTGGGACTTCCTGTCCCACTTCCTCCTTCCTGTAGGCGACTAAGCTTAATCGCCTACAGGAAGGGGCTGCTGTAGGCGATCGCCTAGGACACATCACAGGTCCTAAGCGATCTCCTGGCCAATTACACGGCGCAGCGCCGGGCCGCGCCGCTCGCGCATGCGCAGTGGGTGCCCGGCCGTGAAGCCGAAAGCTGTCACGGCCGGGTGCCCACACTGAGAATGAAGACGCCGGCCGGGGAGGGGGGGAGAGGAGCGGAGCCCCGGCCGGCGCGTCGCTGGAGCAGGTAAGTGTCTGTTTATTAAAAGCCAGCAGCTACACTCTTTTTGTAGCTGCTGACTTTTAATAAACATAAAAATTGGCTGGAACTCCCCTTTAAATCCTTTTTTCCATGTTTATACTACCAAATTAGACATAAAAAAAACGTAAATTATGAGCCTAAACTTGGTTGTACATACCTTTCAGTACATTAGCACCATGGAAAATATCTCCTCTGCACATTGCCTAATGCTGCATATGCATGAAAAAAAAGACACAGAAACAATTTTGTAAGGGCATCTGAAAACACACACACACATGTGAAATGACTCTAAAGCTGACAATACCTATAGTACCTGTAATTAAAGTTCTACCAGCTTTTGATAGCTGATACAAAGTGGCTGATTGAACATCGGTAACCTACTTTTGATCAACTGGCAATGTATGAATTAAAATAGATTTGATAGGAATAACTGAAAAAATAAAGTTTCAAAACAAAAATTCCTTTCAGCATTCTAAAATTTTTGCTGCATGCGGCATCAGGATTTTGTCAGGAACTTACCTATGCTCTGCTCGCTGTGTCCAACGGTTGCATTTGCTGCTGTTCTGTCTCTTTATGCTTTAGGCCCAATTCACATCTACAGGCTTCCCAAATCTGATCTACAGAAGCTAAATGCCCAGTGTGCCTTTGTTTTATTCTCTTTTCTGCAGTCTTGCTGGGCTCACTGTGCTCCAGGTATCTTTCCAATGTTAAAGGGGTTGTAAATGTTTGTTTTTTTCTTATTTTCTAAATAGGTTCCTTTAAGCTAGTGCAGGGGTGTCAAACTCAATTTCGTCGAGGGCCGCATCAGCAGTGTGGTTGCCCTGAAAGGGCCAGTTGTATATGGGTCGCACTACATACAGAATGCAGAGTTCAGGATCACGTCAGGACTATGCTACGTACACAATGCAGGAATTCAGGGGTGTGCTACGTACACAGTGCAGGAATTCAGGGGTGCGCTATGTACACAGTGCAGGGATTCAGGGGTGCGCTATGTACACAGTGCAGGGATTCAGGGGTGCACTATGTACATAGTGCAGGGATTCAAGGGTGCACAATTGTACACAGTGCAGGGATTCAGGGGTTGCGCTACGTACACAGTGCAGAGATTCAGGGGTTGCGCTACGTACACAGTGGAGGGATTCAGGGGTTGCACCATTTTCTGACAGTGTGCCACAGATGAAGCATGTAGGAATTTTAGTGCGCTTTAAGAAAATGCAGAAAAAACACACAACCTAATAGAAATCAATCATTTTAGAGCAGCCAATTTTTCCAGGGAGCGGGGGATGTTGGCCCTCCACGCTGTAATGTGCAGGGACACTGTGATTTAGATATAAAGGGGACTGCACTGTAATGATTATAGTGCAGTCCCCTTTATATCACAGTGTCCCTGCAATCATGCCCCCCTTTTACTCTCCAGTTCCTCCCGCCCCCTGCTTCCTTACATTAAAGTCCACACAGACCCCCCTTACATCAGAGTCCGCACAGACCCCCATTACATCAGAGTCCGCACAGACCCCCATTACATCAGAGTCCGCACAGACCTCCATTACATCAGAGTCCGCACAGACCTCCATTACATGAGAGTCCGCACAGACCCCCATTACATCAGAGTTCGCACAGAGCACCATTACATCAGAAGGGATTCAGGGGTTGCGCTACGTACACAGTTCAGGGATTCAGGGGTTGCGCTACGTACACAGTGCAGGGATTCAGGGGCGCGCTATGTACAGAGGGCAGGGATTGATATATATCAGGTTGCAGGTTTGCAAAATCCAGACAGATAATGGTCTTATTTTCTATCCGGCTAGCAGATGAAATTGACAGGTGCTCTGTTTCCACCCAATTTAGAGGAGAGGGGGACTGTGTCTGTGTTCGCTCTGCACAGCAGAGCAGACAGGACCTGTTATCCGCCTCCTCAGCGGGGATCAGCAGAGAGATCCCCCACTGAGCAAGCGGAATCCGCAGGACAGAGGCGCCAGTTTTTTTATATTCAGCTTTAGGCTTATTAATTCAATAAATAATGTATATCATTATATAAACTAACAAAAGATGTGTATTTTTTTTTTTTTTTTTGCACAAAGGAAGTTTTTGGCAACATTGTCTTCCAAGAATTGTTTAATGTACAATGTAGTTTCCAGATGAAAAAGTGAAAAATTGTAAACACACATGTTTATTTTTATTTTTTGACCAGTGGTTATTTAAAATATAACTAAACCCAAGAACAAAATGTTTATGTATTGCAGCTTACTATTACTTGTATGTAGTGGCTGAAATAATTTATATTTTTCAGGCTAAGAATTTTTTTAGTAAGTAGATCATTTGCCTGTTGATCTTGCCAGACATACAGGGCCAGATTCACAGAGCAAGTACGCCAGCGTATCTACTGATACACCGGCGTACTTTCAAATTTGCCGCGTCGTATCTTTATTTTGAATCCTCAAACCAAGATACGACGACTTCTGGCTTCGATCCGACAGGCGTACGGCTTCGTACGCCTTCGGATCGTAGGTGCAATACTTCGGCGCCCGCTGGGTGGAGTTCGCGTCATTTTCCGTGTCAGGTATGCTTATTAGCTTTTTCCGTCGATCCACGAAGGTACGCGCGGCCGTCGCATTCTCTTACGTCATCGCTAGTCGGCTTTTCCCGGCGTATAGTTAAAGCTGCTATTTTGCGGCGTATAGATAGACTTGCCATGTTAAAGTATGGCCGTCGTTCCCGCATCGAATGTAACATTTTTTTTTTGCGTAAGTCGTCCGTGAATAGGAAAGGACGTAACTCACGTCTAAGTTAAAAAAATGACGTCGGTGCGATGTCATTTCGCGCAAAGCACGGTGGGAAATTTCAAAACGGAGCATGTGCAAATCAATCGGCGCCCAATTTGAAATACGCGCCGAGAGATACACTACGCCGCCGTAACTTACGGTGCGAAATCTTCCTGGATTCGACTTAGAGCCAGGTAAGATACGGCGGCGTAGCGTATCTCTGATACGCTGCGCCTGGGCAATTCTATGTGAATCTGGCCCGCAGTGTCTTTGTCACTTCTTGTGAGATGAAATGAAAAAACAAAAACAATGTTCTCTTTCCTGTGTAAACTACTAATCTCATCACCCCATGTAATAGAGATGACAAAGTTTGAAGTCCATCCTTTGTGGCAACCATGGCTCAACATAGCACTACTAAAATTATCAAAAACTTTTGTTTATGGTAAAAAAAAGAAAAGAAATTAGGACAAAAAAAAGGAAAAACCAGCTAAGATGAGAAGGTAGCTAGGTGGAAGGAGTGAGTTAAAGTGAATCTTTATGTAAAAAATAAAGATGGGTGAACAGGCAGGATTTTTAATGCAGAAGAGGCATGCATTAGGCTTCATTTCCACTGGCGTTTTTACAGCCACTTTTCTGAGCGTTTTTTTACAGCTTAAAAACGCCTGTCCATGTTATTCTATGGCATCATGCCCACATAGACGTTTTTGAGCTGCAAATGGCATAGGCGTTTTTGAGCTGTAAAAAAAACGCAGGACCAGGGCGTTCTGAAGCTCCAGAGTAGAGCTGTAAAAACGCCAGACGTTAAAAAAATGCTCAAAAACGCGTGAAAACGCTCAAAAACGCTCAAAACCGCGACCGCAGCATTTTTAAAGCTGCAGCTCACAGAATTTTTTTTTTTTTTTTGTTTTTTACAAAATAAACATGGACAGGCGTTTTTAAGCTGTAAAAAAGCCTAACAACAGTGGCTGTAAAAACGCCAGTGAAAATGAAGCCTTAAAGTTACCTACAGTGCCTTGAAAAGGTATTCATACCCCTTGAAATTTGCCACCTTTTGTCACGTTACAACCAAAAACGTAACTGTATGTTTTTTGGAATTTTATGTGATAGGCCAACACAAAGCGGCACATAATTGTGAAGTGGAAGGAAAGTGATAAATGTCTTTTATATTTTTTCACAAATAAATATGTGAAAAGTGTTATGTGCATTGGTATTCAGCCCCCCTGAGTCAATACTTTGTAGAACCACCTTTTGCTGCAATTACAGATGCTTTTTTTTTTTGGTTTGTCTCTACCAGCTTTGCACATCTAGAGAGTGAAATGTTTTGCCCATTTTCCTATGCAAAATAGCTCAAGCTCTGTCAGACTGGATGAAGAGCATCTGTGAACAGAAATCTTCAAGTCTTATAATCAATCGTGTTCAAGCAAACCCCCCCATGCACAAACACAAAACAAGTGCTTTTGGAAGAAAAAAAAACTAATAGGCGATTCAATGAGCCAAAAATCCAAACTAGCCACTCTAAATGACTGCAGCTGCTGCCATTATACTTGGTTCACAGACCAGTTTAACACATCAATAGCTGGGTGAAAAATAAATAAAAACCTGAATATGTCAGAATTATATCACAATTAACCAGGCAGCGATGGACATATGCAAAATTTAGACTTTAAACAAATACATATATAAATATTGAATATTGTCCTTGGAATAGAAAAGTTCTTAAATGAAGAATGGCAGTCTTTAATGCAAATACTGGACTGAACAATCCTTATTCAAACAAAGTCCACTATAGCCCAAGATGATAGGTTTGGAAAGACACCGCTCCACGTCTGTGCTCATAGAAGAAAGAGGGGGGTGTGTGAGAAGAGAGAACCCCCTCTTGAGTAGCCTCTTACCGCAAAGCAAATATATATCAGCGTGTCACAGGTGCAGTCTCAGCCTCAATCTCTGCTCAGCGTCTCTGAATGGCTCAGGGTTCATACATAAAAAAGATGATAGGAAACAGACACATAGCGTGATCCTGCTTAAAAATCTTTAATCACCCAATAAAGACGTCATCCAATGCACTCACATGTATAAAAATTTAAAATGGCATATCTCACTGAGTTACCCAAGTCGGGTCAGGCTATCCACATCACCGAACACTCGTTGCTGATCAAGCTGCGAGGAGGGGAGCGATCTCTAATGCCGACTGACACTCAGACTGCTTCACTTGGTTCAGCCCTGACTAGTTTCATCCTCAGATAATATCCCTTGGGATGAAACTAGTCAGGGCTGAACCAAGTGAAGCAGTCTGAGTGTCAGACTACTTCCACAATTATGTAGCACTTTGTGTTGGTCTATCACACAAAATCCCAATAAACTACAATTACATTTTTGGTTATAACATGATAAAATGTGTAACATTTCATAAGGTAAAAATACTTTTTCAAGGCACTGTACCTGCTTTTCCACCCCTGTACAGTGAGCTACTCGTGTATGAAAATCAGCAATGCCAAAGTTGACTGAACTACTGCTCAGAGGATGCGTGGGACTGACTTCAGAACTGACATCATATTGATTGATACCTGGAAGCTGGCCGCTCTAAGATGTCAACAGCTGGCAGTGAATTCCAGGATGCTGCATCACTGGAAGGTGAGTATAGTTCCGCTGTAATAAGGGCTAATTGGAGTTCACTGGATGACAATTTGTTAAATAGTAAATAGTTGTGTTAGGAAGAAAACACTCTCACTTTTCAGGTTTCGTAGCTGAAGTTATAGCGCAAAACAGCAAGACATACAAGGTACATACAAGGCAGATCTAGTACATCCTTGCTCCATAAGCGGTTAAAAATAATAATTATATTTAATATTGCTATAATAATACACATGTAAATGTAAAATCAAGATAATCACAGCATTTCAGATGTGTCTTACTATTGTCACCACAGTTGCAGAGTTTGTTGGCTTGGATCACAGAAGAACTGTCGGAATTGTATACCAAGTTGCATTTACAGTTGGACTTCTGGCACTTGCAGGCGCGGCTTATTTCATTAATAACTGGAGATGGCTGCAGCTGGCAGTCACTCTGCCAAACTTTGTGTTCCTGACATATTGCTGGTAAAATTCTGCCATTATCTATCTCATAAATCAGCTCAAGCCAAATATGAAATTGTACATGCAAAGTAAATTATAGTGTATGTCCACTTTTGAGGCCAAACTGGGATAACACCTACTTCATATTTGCAACATGTTCCCATTCACATAGCATACCTTAAAAAAATTTTTTTAATCCTGTATGAAGACTCCAGGACTGCAACATCCCACTTAGTTCTTCCTTTATTAGTAATGTTTATTAGGGGTCTGGTAACTACTGTTTGCCATAACTAACCTAGTTTGTACTGTGCTGGCAAATTTCACTATTAGTTGTAAACTAGATGTGTAGTACTGTTTGTCCTAACTAGGGATGTGCCGAACACCCCCCGGTTCAGTTTGCAGCAGAACATGTGAACAGGCAAAAAATGTGTATGAACACGCGAACACCGTTTAAGTCTATAGGACGTGAACATGAAAAATCAAAAGTGCCCATTTTAAAGGTTAATATGCAAGTTACTATTATAAAAAGTGTTTGTGGACCTGGTTCCTGCCCCAGGGGACATGTATCAATGCAAAAAAAGTTTTAAAAACATTTTTTTCGGGAGCAGTGTGTCAGAACCATTGACGGATCTCGGCATAGAGCCTACATATACCGTCAGAATGTTTATTCTGAATTATAAAATATTATTGTATTTATGGAAATATGTAAATTTGTGCTTTGGGAGATATACACTTTTCCTACCATACAAGATATCAAAATTATTTTATCCGTGCTATTTTGAGGACAAGCAATACAAATGAATATTTAAAATATATATATTTATTAACTAGGGATATAGTGCAAAAATTAAAATCAGGTACAATTTGTGTTAAAACAAATACGATGATATGCTTCTATAATCAGAAATACACAAGGTTGATTGTTCAGATAATCATATTTACATTATATGACAAGGTATATTCATAGCTCTTATTTAAAAATCCTGGCGTACTTAACCTTTTAGCTCTTAGTGACATAACCTTGACCTTGTATTATCTCTTCTCAATGACAAACAGATCTCTTGCTAATACTTATTATATATGTGTACAGAACAAATGTTATATTTGTACACAAGCTCTGCAATGCAAACAAGCTTAATTTTAAATTTAGGAAGAATTTATCTTCACATACCTCACTCCAAAACCGATTTACCATTGTTGGCACTTAGCTTTTCAAAGACAAACGTAATATGTATGTCTTTAATATTTGAAATACAATTACGTCATACTGCAGTTAGACATAACCAACTCCCAAATTATATTTGCCAAGTATATTTAAACGGTCTTGGTTGTGTGTATGTGGAAACCTTCAAATTACCAAAAGGTAAATAATCAAGATTATACATTACCAGTATGTAAGAGATCTTGCTGTTTGAGAAGTGAGAAAGTCCTACTGAAGAACTTCTGTGAGCCCCCTACATGTTTGCGGTCAATCTCTGCCTTCCAGCTTCCTTTAGAGCTCAGAGATCAGATCAGGCTCCAGCCATCAGCCCTCCAGAGCTCAGCTCCCATCAGCCTTGCCATCTCTCTCCCACCAAGCTTTTTCAGAGATCAGAGATCAGAGCAGCTTCCAGCCATCAGCCCTCCAGAGCTCAGCTCCCATCAGCCTTGCCATCTCTCTCCCACCAAGCTTTTTCAGAGATCATCATTCTCTTATCTTATAGGTGTCAAGCCCAGAAGATATATGGCCTGGGAGATGACACAGGCAAGGTTTATACACCCCCCTGTGAGACATAAAGTCCTTCACACAGCCTTATTCACAGGTTTAGAACTGTGACTCAACTTAAGACACAAAATGGTGTCCCCTCTACTAAACATTTATATGAATGTGGAACACTATGAAACATATAAAATGTGCGATCTTATATGTATTCTTTTAACCCCAAATGTTCTGACAATAAACAATAAACAATAAAAGTGAAATATTCCTTTACATTTCGTACCTGGGGGGTGTCTATAGTATGCCTGTAAAGTAGCGCACGTTTCCCGTGTTTATAACCGTCCTTGCACAAAATTAAATTTCTAAAGGAAAAAAAGTAATTCAAAACTACTCGCAGCTATAATGAATTGTCGGGTCCCAGCAATACAGATAAAAGTAATTGAAAATAACAGCTTGGTTCCCCCCAGTCCATTACCAGGCCCTTTGGGTCTTGTATGAATATGAAAGGGAACCCTGAACCAAAATTTAAAAAATGCATGGGTGTCCCCCCAAATTCCATACCAGGCCCTTCATGTCTGGTGTGGATATTAAGTGGAACCCTGCGCCATTTTTTTTTTAAATGACGTAGGGGTCCCCCTCAAAATCCATACCAGACCCTTCTGGCATTTTTTTTTTAATTTTGGTAATGGACTTTTAGCATTATTAAAATCACTGCTCCTGAAAAAACTGATGTTTTTAAAACTTTTTTTGCATTGATACATGTCCCCTGGGGCAGGACCCAGGTCCCCAAACACTTTCTTTGACAATAACTTGCATATTAACCTTTAAAATTATCACTTTTGATTTCTCCCATAGACTTTTAAAGGGTGTTCCCAAATTGTTCGCTAACTCATATTCGACCCGAACATAAAGCTCATCCCTAGTCCTAACAAAGATCTCAAGTCTTTATTGTTTCAATGTATGTTATTACTCTGTCTCCCAGTGTTTCCCCCTCCAGTCTTTCTCTGACCTTTACACTGCTATAAATAGAAGCTGTCTCAATTGTTTTATATATAAACCTGCTCCAAACAAACAACTAAAAAGGTAAGAAATATAGATTTTTTAAATTATTTTTTAGGTATGCCATGTGAATGGAAACACGTAAAAAAGTGGATGTTCTGCTTGCTCAATCTAATCATTGCAAGTGTGACCGCTATAACTGACCCAGCTGTGGTGAGATAGCTATAATTTATCATCTCAGCAGCATTGGCAGACAGACAGTGACTCGATCCACAATCTAAAACTTGTGCAGATTAACCACAGATCAAAATCAGGTCAAACATTCTAGTGGGTCTGGCTTTAGCAATTAGATGTGCTCAGAACAGAATAAAGACACACTCAAAAGGGGATGGGACTAGCTATACAAAGCATATCCTAGTTATGGAGTGAGGAAGGGACAAAATTATTTGAGGGCAAAGTAACATAATAGTAGGGGAATTTTCCAAATTTGACTCCAAAAGAGAAAATACACTTCAAATAGTCCTTTTAAAATACTGTACAATTAATCTGTCTAACATTAGTGTTGAAGTAAAGGCACGTTGTGGTATTCAAGATACATGTTTTAGTTCTCTTTGGGCCATATTCACAAAGCAGATGCACCGACTTAACTCGAGATGCGCGGCATAATTGAAATTTGCGCCGCGCGTATTTTTGCGCCTGATCCTCAAAACGAGTTACGCCTGAAAACCAGTTTTTTTCGTCCTACCTAAAAAAATTACACCGGCGCTTCTTCGAGCGCAAAATACGCTAGACACACCGCTGTTTTGATAGGCAAAGATGCAAATGAGGGCGATAAGGCGATCCACAAAATTAAGTGTGTGCGGCGTAGATTACGCCCTGTGCGCTTCTGTTAGTTTCATGGTGTAAAATTACACTTTATAAAAGGTGCCCTAATTTTACACCTGCCGTGTAAATGTCAGCTAAAGCAACACCATTAAGGAAGAGCTGAGCACACACACTTGTAGGACAACAATCTGTATGCCAACATGCCAGGGGCATCCATGCGCATAGCTAGACTAGTGACTTTAGTCATCGAGGGTACCCCCTCTTCTGAGGAAACAGCAGTCAGGAGACGCCTCGCAGAATGCATCTTTGCACAGTAAACACACACATTAATTATGTCACAATGAGAATGCATGAATTCACACCACTGTGGTCCCTAGCACAGACACATCACATGCACATCTAATTGGATTAGATCCAAGTACCCCCCCAATGGTACTTGGGAGCAGTAACGCCCCGCCATGGCTCCAATTATGTCACTGTGCATTCATACACCATTCACATGGACCTGGGATCACTTCTCCCTGGTCCTGGGGATCCCTACTCCACCAAAACTGAGGGTGACACCCTTATTTAATCAGGTATGCCCACCCCCACATTCACACATCATTCACACACATAAAACAAATCATTATTACAGTATACCAAAAAAAAAAAAAAATCAAAAGTACCCTGCAAAATTAACAGCGGCGGCGTAAGCTACGCCTGGGCCGCCCACAGGCACGGCCACGACCAACCAGAGGAGCCTCCTGGGGGTGAGCAGGGGAAGGAGGATCATCCTGGGGGGACGGTGTGAGCAGGGGAAGGAGGAGCCTCCCCTGGTGACTGGCCTGCCCTCCAAGGCCACTGCTATCCTGGTCAGACAGATTGTGAGGGCAGACGTATTGGCCTGGCCAGCCCGGGTATTGTCCTGGACAGCCTGGGTCAGGGCACTCACCTCCTGGGCCACACCTGTTGTGGCGGTCTGCAGCTCACACAAGCATGTGATGACCGCCAAGGAGTTTGTGGCCACATCAGTGGTTGACTCCTTAATTGTCCCCAGGCTGGCCTCCATCTGGCTCAGAGTCACTTTGATCTGAGCCAGATTGCGGGTCTGCCGGGCATTGTCCCTCTGCAGATTGCCCGGCAGAAGCTCGGCCAGCCCCCTGGTCTCCTGGGTCGCCATCCTGCCTGCTGCTGAGGCTTTTGGCCTGGGAGGAGGGGAGAGAGAGACCCTTGTGGGTTGAGGCCTGTTGGGGGAGGAGTGGGAGGGGCTACCCCTGATGGTGGCCTGACTGCTGCCAGCCTCAGGGGTAGCCTCAAGGGTCAACATATCCGATGCCAAAAGTACTTGCCTGGCAATGTCCATATCTTCAGCCTCCACCCCCTCATCCTCCTCCCCCTCAACCTCCTTGTGACGGACTTTTATGCAAATATCAAATATGCTTCAGTCTAATTCTCTCCCTGCTAGTTTAATGCTGTGTGTTAGATGAAAAGGTGATTTCATGTGTGACTCATCTCTCTGTGAAGACTGTTAATATGTTAAAAAGGCTAGCTTTTGAAAGGCCTTTAATTGTGTGATAACACTGTCTAAAACCTATTGATGCTCAGAGGTGTGAAGAGGTGTCAAGCTGCATGCGGAAACGAAACGTCTGCCTAGGAAACTCAGTGGGGCAGATTCATAAAGCACTTACACCGTTTTTTTGGTAGATGCACGGCGTAAGTGCAGATTTGCGCCGGCGGATCGCTGCGCCTTACCCAGAGAACCAGATTACGCCTCGAAATAGACTTCATCGCCTCGGTGTAACCTTTCCACGCCGGCGCGGCGTTGGCGCAGATTTACGCTGGTCGGATCTGGCGCGGCCATGGTTTTTGTGTTTTAAATATGCAAATGAGGTTTTTGGGCCGATTCATCAACTTAAGCTTGACCGGCGCAGGCTACTCCCGGTGAGCGGAGCTGAAATTTCCGGTGCAAAGTTACACCTCATAAAAGCAGGGGTAACTTTGCACCAAACTTTCAGAGGTCAGCTGGAGAGCAGCTAAAGCAGCAGCGTTACAAACGAACTGAGCAACAACACTTGCTGGACAACACATAGAGGCGGTCCCCATGTTGGGAGAGGCCCTCAATAATTACAGCCCTCTCCTCTGGGCTGAAATTGGTCATCCGCCCACCTGAGGATTCCTCATCAGCCATAACTGCCCCACCACAATGCAAACGACCTAGCTTGGAAAAAAAAAGCTTCAGTACATTTGCACCTGCAGGGCGGAAGTCTGGGCTGATTCATGGACTGGGCTTTGGTAGTGGGTCGGCGTAGCTCAGGGATCACGCCAGGGCGCAGTTCTGAGCATGTGCAGATTGGGGCATTTACCCCTGGATGTCACTGAGCATGTGCGGTCTAAGATGCGCCCCGGCGTGACCCCTGCGCCGCGGTCGGCACTTCATTAGCATAGGGTGACTCCCAGTTGGCCTTACCCCGCCTTACGCCGTCTAAAATCCGCCCCGCTGGGGCATCGTAGACAAAAAAAGTTTCTTGAATCACCTAACTGCCTCTCCGCGCTGGACCGGTGTAGTCTAAAAATGATGCACCACGCCGGTGCAAATCTGCACCATTGTACATGAATCTGCCCCAGTGTGTGAAGGTGGTTTGTTTGATGCCATTAATTAAGGAATGTGCAGTGATTAGACATGATAATTATAGGCCGGTGCCGACCTGTCCAGAATGCTGTAGTAATTAGCCTTAGTGTGTGATTAGGGGGGTGGAGATCTCATGGTTGCTTTAATGCCTGGTACTGTATATAAAGCTGAGAAGAAACCATTAAAGTCTGTCTGGTTCCAGCATTCAGCCTTGGCTCATGTGTGGATGATTCTGTGATGTTCTGTTATGGGAAGAAGGGACTGTTTGACGGGATATCATACCAATACCGTCACACTCCTCATGAGGGGAGGTGTGGCCACTCCCCTCCCCTGGGGACTCCTGCCCTTCTTGGGACTCCTCAGCAGCCTCTTGTCCTGGGGATGGTGCAGCAGCCTGGCCTGATGGGCCAGCAACCTCCTGGCCTGATGGCCCAGCAACCTCCTGGCCATCTGTGGAGGACACAAAACAATCACAGGTTGGAGGATCCACACACTTGGCACATCTTCCCTTCCCCCACCCACACATGCTAATCACCAGATAGAAAAACCCAAAACTTACCTGTCCTCACAGGAGAATCTGATTGATAGCCAGGCAGGCCCACCACCTGCTGTGGGTGGAAACACTGGGCCACTGCCCATTCCTCCTCACTCAGCCTGATGGGGCAGGGTGCGCCTCCTCCAGTTCCCCTGGCATGGGCATTGATCTTGGCCATCTTCTCATGGACCAGGCTCTTAAGATCGTTGATCTTCTTTTGTATGCCACCGGGGGTCCTCGTCTCCCCCCCGCCGCATTGATCTGATCCGTAATTTTTTGGATGATCGCCTTCCTCCTGGCCGGGGGGGTGTTCCGGCTCTCAGGGCCATGTAAATAACGCCCATATTGGGCGATGCCCTGAGCAAGAATCTGCTTCTCTATGCTCGAAAAATTGAGCTTCCTGCGCTTTGGTGCCATAATACCCACCACTCAGCAACAACAAAAAACAAACACAACAAACAAACAAAAATACTCACACAACAAACAAACAAAAATACTCACACAACAAACAAACACAAAAATCAAACCACACAAGCAGACAGCTACTACAAATTCAAAAACAAACTCCGAAAAAACAAACAGAAAAAAAACTCAGAAAAAAAACAATCAGCAAAAAACAAACAGAAAATACAATCAGAAAAAACACACAACTACTACACTCTACTACTCCTCCAAATCTTTTAACTAACACGAAACTCACCAACACACACCAACAGATGACAGAGCAGAAGCAACTTGCTCTAGGAAAGGGGAACACAGGGATGTACTTTTGCAAGGGAAGTGTGTTTGTCTGGGGCTTTTTATACACAGGGCGATTCTCAAACTAAGTACACTTGGCCTTTTTCCCATCTCACTGATTGCGCCGAGCCAAGTTCTGCACATGCCCAGTGAGGTGCTGATTCGTGCGCGCATGCGCAGTATGGGCAGCCCTTCATTTGCATGGGGTCACGGCTCATTACAATGGAGCACGCCCACTTCCTTCCCACTTGCAATAACCCCGCCTTACGCCTCGGGATTTAAGTTACGCTTGCGCAATTTGGGCCGCAAATGCGCTGTGGATACGGCACTTACGAAAAAAAATTAAGGCGCCGTAACTTAAATGACATACGATTTGAGTAACTTAATTTGCGCCGCTGTTTGTGAATCTGGCCCCAAGCTTTTAGTTTTGAGCTAAGAACATTCCAGGTGCATCAAAACAAAATGTGTTTAAAGTCTTAAGCCCTGTACACACGATCGGTTTGTCCGATGAAAACAGACCAATGGGCTGTTTTCATCGGGCAAACCGATCGTGTGTGGGCCCCATCGGTTCGAAAAAAAATAGAACGGGCCAGATTCAGATACAAATGTGTATCTTTAGGCGGGCGTAGCGTATCTCCTATACGCTACGCCGCCGTAACTTTGTGAGGCGAGTATGGTATTCAGAAAGATTATGCGCCCAAAGTTACGGCGGCGTAGCGTATAAGGGCCAGCGTAAGCCCGCCTAATTCAAAATTGGAAGATGTGGGCGTGTTTTATGTTAATTAAGTGTGAACCCACGTAAATTACATTTCAAACGAACGGCGCATGCGCCGTCTGTGAACGTATCCCAGTGCACATGCTCCTAATTACGTGCAAATAGTCAATGCTATCGACGTGAACGTAACTTATGCAAAGCCCTATTCACGACTGACTTACGCAAACGACATAAAAGAAGCAAAATTTGACGTCCATACTTAACATTTGCTACGCCTCATAGAGCAGGGGTAACTTTACGCCGGAAAAAGCCTTAGGTAAACGACGTAAAAAATGCACAGGGCGGACGTACGTTTCTGAATCGGCGTATCTACCTAATTTGCATATTCAACGTAGAAGTCTTGGGAAGCGCCCCTAGCGGTCAGCGTAAATATTGCACCCTAAGATGCGACGGCGTAGGAGACTTATGCAGCTCGTATCTAGGCAACATTGAGGCGTATCTGATTCTATGAATCAGGCGCCAAGATGCGACGGCCCGCATTCGGAGTTACGACGGCGTATCTGGAGATACGCCGACGTAACTCCTTTCTGAATCCGGGCCAACATGTTTTACATTTTTCCTATGGATAAAAAAACAATAGAAAAAAACGATCGTCTGTGTGAAAGTCCATCGGTCAAAAATCCACGCATGCTCAGAATCAAGTCGTCGCATGCTTGGAAGCATTGAACTTAATTTTTCTCAGCACGTCGTAGTGTTTTACGTCACCGCGTTTTGGCACGGTGGGATTTTTTTTTTTTTTTAAAGATATTTTTATTAGGTTTAAGACAAACCAACAAACAGAAAAACATACAAAAAAAAAGAAAAAAACCACCAGGCAACCTGGTCATAAACGTTAGGCAATGCACGGTCGGATTTTTGACTGATGGTGTGTAGGCAAGACTGACGAAAGTCAGCTTCATTGGATATCCGACAAAAAAATCCATCAGATTAGATTCCATCAGATATCTGATCGTGTGTACGAGGCTTAAGGGATAGAACAAGGGTCCATCGCTTCAGCATGCTGGCAAGGGGCCGGCTTTTCTACTCCTGCAGCACTCATTGGTCCCTCCATGTCACTACTGTATCCAGCAGTGACCTGGAGGAACCCGTGAAAGCTGTGCTTGACCACTAATATTGACACCCTGGAAAGTATTGGTTTTCCAGTGGAATTCGGGAGACCATTACGGATAAAATCAGAGCAGCGCTCAGTGGCTCTGGTGGCAAGAGAGGTCTCCTGTGTCCCCTGCTGCATTCAGTGGTTTCCTTCTCCTACTGCCACATTAAAACAAGGCACTGTAGCGATGAAGAAGTTAGCAGGAGAAGACAATGAATGCAATGGGGGACACAGGAAATCAACACTCAGTAATTACTGTATTTGTGTTATGCAATGCAGCTCTTGATGGCCACGGAAAAACCCAATGTTTGTAGCTGCCTAGTTAAAACAGCTACAGCAGCAATTCTGTATCCAGCTAAAAATTGTTCTAATGTCACATGGCCCTTACATTTAAAAGTTCATATATTACAGGTTTGTTCCAGAATCACCTAGATGGCTCCTATCCCAAAACCAGAAAGATAAGGCCAATGAAATTATCAAGCATATTGCTAAGAAGAATAAGAAACCAATACCCAATACTTTACAGGTGAATATCTCTGTTTTTGTCATTGCCACATGGAGCTAGGCCCTGCCGCGTGTTATGTAACTGTTGAATGCCAAAGTCACTACTACCCACTGAAGTTTTAGAATTTGATAGTTGTATGGCAGGTGACAGACTTAGACCCCTTTCACACTGGCCGGCATTGCAGGCGCTATAACGTTAAAAATAGCGTCTGCAAAGCGACCTAAAAAAAGCCGCTGCTGTCTCTCCAGTGTGAAAGCCCAGAGGGCTTTCACACTGGAGCGGTGCTCTAGCAGGATGGTAAAAAAAAGTCCTGCTAGCAGCATCTTTGGAGTGGTGAAGGAGCGGTGTGTATACTGCTCCTGCCCATTGAAATCAACGGGGCACCGCGGCTATATCGCCGGCAAAGCACCTCTGCAGAGGCGATTTGCAGTGGTTTTAACCCTTTCTCAGTCGCTAGCAGGGGGTAAAAGTGCCCCGCTAGCGGACGAATAGCGCTCCAAAATTTAGGGTAAAGCGCCGTCCACTTGGACAGATGTTGAAGCTCCTAATAAAACCTTCCACCTTGACTTCAAGGCCTCCACAGGGACACAAGGAATTGCTTTGAAGACAAAAATGGGTACTTGCAGACAGGGTCATTCTAACAACAAAGTAGGAGTCCAGGGCCCAGAACAATAACGCTAAGAAGAATAATAACTCTGTACCCAATACATTAGAGGTGAATATTCTGTTTTTGTGATTATGAATACACACATAGTTTAAACTCGCCACATGGCGCTAAGCCCTGCCCCATGTTATGTAACTGTTGAATGCCAGAGTCACTACTGCTCACTAAAGTTCTAGCATTTGACACTTGTATGAGAAGTGGCAGGCTTAGAAATGGGAGGAAGCAGAGCCTAATTTTGAGTTTTGCAAATGTTGAGCCTAAATTTCAGGGCCTTCACTGGGACATAGGGATTGGTTTGAAGACAAAAACAGATACTTGTAGACAGGATCAGACTGCCCACAAGGCAAGGGCCCAAGGCCCAGAGAGTGAAGGGGGGCCTGGCCACTGTCAAAAAGCATCCATTCACTTGTGTCTGACACCCTTATATAATGTCCTATCGTGTAGAGGCCAAGCAACCACAAATATATCTAATTAACAATGAGCGTGCTGCCTGTCAGGTGCAGTGTGCTAAACATTAAGAGTAAGTTCACCTTTTTAAAAAGAATGAAAAACTGAACTACTGTAACACTCCCCTTACCCCCCAGTCCCCACTGTACTTACCTCCATGGGTGATGATCTGTCAATATTCACACAGTAAGTGCAGCTGCCAGAGGATTTGAAATTCCTGATCTTCTCCCTCTTTTCTCTGCATGGCTTCCAAGATGGATCAGAGTGATACTCTGAGCCTGCACTGACCAATAAGAATTTCTGTGGTCGGGTCCAGAAGCCCTGAAAAGAGAAGGGAGAGAGGATAGGAGATTTCAAAATTTCAGACCACTACACATGGGCACTGACAGTTTATTATCACCCTTGAAGATAAGTACAGCAGGGACCTGGGGTGAGGAGGGTGTAGAGTGTTAATTTACCTTTACATTTTTTTCTGAAAAGGTAATCTTATACTATAAGTCTAAACTCCTGACTGTGGAGCAGCAAAAGAGAGATACAGAGTCTTCTGCAACAGACTTGTGATTGTACAATCTCCTTAAGATCTACCAACAACTGTGTAGGGGAAGGGCCTGCCTAATTGGATACATATTGATTGGATAGATTAGGTAGGTCCCTCATTACAAAATTTTGATAAACCAAAATTTGACTGTCAGTGTTGACAGGGGAATCCTTCCTGCTGAGCTATTGTACTCTCTGGGGGTTGGGATAAGCCAGTGATTATTGTTAGCAGCTATAGCGGGCAAAAGTGATAATCGCATGTAAAATCCAGCAGGCTGGTTGTACCCAAGTTGATTGATTGCTCAACTTGGTACCTTTAGCCTGCCCATACATGGTTCAAATCTCAGCCGGTCCCTGCTGAACCGGCTGAGTTTCGAACCACCTATGGCCGGCCATAGAGCTGTTGGCTAGTGGTGTGAAAGTTTAACAGATATTTGAAATCTTTCTATTTTTTTTTGTTACACACACAAACACGTTTGATTAAGAATCACACAGATTTAAAGGACCCCAAATTGTAAATCTGCCTGAGGCCCTATTTAGATTTAATTGAACTCTACTTGTCACTACCATTATGTGCCAATATTACAGCATGTTTGGTACCACAGAAATGTTCACGTTATAGTCACTTTTCATTCAAACATGAAAATATCATCATGAAATACTGTAATAATTGGACATACCCACTGATGATTTTCTTTATTACATTCTAGGCTACACCAGGCAGAATATTCTAAAGGTATAGAGTTCTTAAAGTGTTTTGCCTTACATTCATGCTATTTAGGATTCCATAGGTTGAAGAAAAGATCAATAAAAAGCTTGTTTAATGTAAGTGTACTTTTTAATTACAGCGTCTAACTGCAAATGAAGACACTGGTGATAAACAAGTTCCCTCTTTCAAAGACCTTGTCAGAACTCCCCAGATAAGAAAACACACTTTCATCCTAATGTACATCTGGTACGATATATTTATCTGTAAACTGAATTTGCACAACTACAGAATCCTTTAGCAGTAGATATAAAACGTTGTTATTTTCTTATTTTACATACTTAAAGGGTCACTAAAGGAAAACATTTTTTTAGCTAAATAGCTTCCTTTACCTTACTGCAGTCCTGGTTTCATGTCCTCATTATTCGTTTTTGCTTTGATGTTATTGTAATTCCTCTCTGTTCTGGACACATCCTGGTTGTTTGTTTCCTGATCACCACAGTACTGGGAGATTTCTCACTGTGGTGATCAATCAAGGAGGTGTGTCTAAAACCCCTCAGCACCAATCCAGTTTTGTTTTGCAAAACCTTCACTGCCATCTATTGGCTCTCTGGCTCTGTACATCAGAGAACCAGGAAACAACAGCAAACATGAAACTAAACTACAGGTACATTATATGATTGGTTTTTATCTATTTTTAATCATTTTTAAAAGGAATCAGTTAACTATTATGTCTCTATACCCTGTAAACAGTCATTTCAGCAAAAACAATTTTTTCCTTTAGTGACCCTTTAAATTAGATCAAAAATAGGCTGATGTCCAACATAACTGCTGCCGTTTTGGTCCAGAGGAAGGGAAAATAAAACCCTGTAGGCAACAACACCCAACTTTGACACAAGTAAAAAAAAAAAAACCTTCCTGCCCCCCAAAGGCAGTTGGCTCAATTCCCTAGGTCAGAATATTTATTTAATAACGTATTGTAGCCAGAACTTTGAATGTTATTAGCTTCAAGCTTTTTAGTCTCCATCATTGATTTTGCAAATCATTTTCCATGAGGTAAAGCATTCCACAGCTTAAACATTCTTACTGTAAAGAACCCTTTGCCAAATTGATAGTAAAACATAATTTCTTCTACATGTATCTGAAAGCTCTTTGTAAAGTCCTTGGGATAAAAGCACAGTTTGCCAATTCTTTACTGACCTTGAATATGTTTAAATGGTAGTGAAAGTCATATCTACATCAGCTTTTTTTTAAAACTAAACATGTTCTAGCTTCATACCTTTTATCAAATTAGCTGCCTTTCCTTGAACCCCAATCTGCGGTTAAGGGATTTTTGTGTTTTTTTATTATTTTTCTTTTATTTTCATCATGGTTACTTAGATATAGAGAAGTGCTGAGTATAGATTATTTTTATAAGCGGTACCTTCGTCCTGTCAAAGTTTAAGCATACATTTGGGGAGAGGCTGGGGTTTGGACTTTGGTGGTACCATAAATCAACTGATTTCCAGTCAAGTTTAGAAAGGTATAGTTTTATTACAAAAAAACATTTACAAGTATTACATATTCATAAAATAAAGTTATTTAGTCATAACAACTATAAAGTGACAAAAAAAATCCCATCATAATAGATAGAATATCAACACCATCCATATTAAATTGAAAGAAAGCTCAATATGTTTCACAGTTTCTTATATCACCCACTTCAGGAGCATTGCTCATACATACAATTGTCAGGTAGTGTATATTTAAAGTTGTCATGAGACTATGAATAAAGAAAAAAAAACATTAACATTATCACAGTGTGAGTATAAATCATAACATATCAAATAGAACGAGAAAGGCGTTCATCCCATGAGCCACCCCTAAAACCATACCTAAAACCAACATTGGTTTTAGGGGTGGCTCATGGGATTAACGCCTTTCCTGTTCTATTTGATATGTTCTGATTTATACTCACACCCTGATAATGTTATTAATGTTGTTTTTTCTTTATTCATAGTCACATAACAACTTTATATATACACCACCTGACAATTGTATGTATGAGCAATGCTCCTGAAGAAGCGGGTGATATAAGAAACTGCGAAACACGTTGAGCTTTCTTTCAATTCAATATGGATGGTGTTGATATTCTATCTATTATGATGGGATTTTTTTTGGCACTTTATAGTTGTTATGACTAAATAACTTTATTTTATGAATATGTAATACTTGTAAATGTTTTTTTTTTGTAATAAAACTATACCTTTCTAAACTTGACTGGAAATCAGTTGATATTTGGTACCACCAAAGTCCAAACCCCAGCCGCTCCCCAAATTTATGATTAAAATTATGGTCACTTAGATTTATTGGAGCAATGTGGGTTTAGTTGTAAGAGGAAAAGGGAGATTTTTGTGGACTGTTGGAGATAGTGGATTGATAGGAGTGCATTATTTTCCCAGGTTGGAAGTATATTGTGGTATATTTTGATGGGCAGCTGAGCCTTTTAGTAACCACAATAACCATCAGTATCAATCCATGTCCTTGGGTTGTGATATGTGACCAGGATACTGACCTTACCCTATACACAGCTCCACTTAGACAGAAAAATTGACCAACAGCAGCTAAAGACATACTGGCTGTTATCTCCTTAATGAAGGCAGTTGTATACTGTATCTGTTTCATCATTTTATATCTTTGCATTAATTCCACATTGTTCTATAAAGGTCATACACCTGGTATCCTTATGACTTCCTTTCATTTTCTACATTATGAGTTTTAGACAGTTATGAATTAAAGTGACATTTTAGGTCATAGTGGGTTTGGTGCGTGGGTATAGCGCACTCCTGCTGTTATTTCTATATACATTTTTCCTACGTAAAGACCAATCTTACAGTATAAGTATATATTAGCTAGTTTTTTTGTGTGTTTTGTATTGAAATAATCCAAAGACGGTTCACAAATAATCCGGTGGAAAGGCAGCCCAGCCAGGAACACACACAGGTCCAACAGCATGTAGAGAGCAAGATTCTGCAGAACTGACAGTGCCCGTTGAGAGGGGCAGAGTGTGGCCTAGCCACCTTGTGCCCAAGCAGGAAGATGTCCAGAGAAATTACAGGCCCTGTGCTTTCCCTCCTTGTCAGGAACCTTTCCCTACTGCTAGCTCTGTCCCTACCAGGCTGGGTACCTGTCCCTACTCTACCTACTCACAAAATGCACAACAAACCTGGGAGCCAGGGTCTTAAAAAGGCTCTGTCTGACCCAAAATGGCTGAAAGAGTCACATGGGTCAGCAGCATCCAATCAAATAGCCTCCCCAGTGACCCAGGAAACCATAGAGGAACTGTGTTCCTCTTGACTTCATCTCCAACTGAAGTGCCGCTGCGGAAGAGGGCCACGTGCAATGGAGAAAGTAGACTGCATCTGCTTACGTACTAGCAGATTTAAATACACTAACAAATTAAAGCCAAACTCCAGATAACATTGTATAAGCAGTTACAGCAAGCCATTTTTTTTCTATTTTGGGGTTTTACATAAATAAATAAAAGCTGATCACTGTAAGAACCCCTACCAGTGTTAAATGGTTTATCTCATCTGTGTAACTGCAAGAGACCTTGTTGTTTTGAAAAACAACAAACTTACTTGCTGGATTACCAGGTGAAAATAGAAGGAAGAGAGCCTTAAAAAGAAATACAGCCAGTCAGCTGAGGGGAGTGGCCAGTGATGGATGTGTCCTGCTGAAGCTCTGTCCTTCTCGGCTCTTAACGGCTCTCACAGACGTTCGAATGGCAGGGTAACTACAAAATAATATACACCATATCACTCCCTAGAGCCCAGGGATCAAAACAATATGGTTTTTGGAGTAACCCGTGGAAAAACCGCAGCTAAAACCCTCAAAGAAAAGCCACTCAAAGGGAATATGAAAATGGCACTGTCAAATTCTCCTCAGGCAGTCAAACCCTGCTCTGACAAGAAACAACAGCACTTATCACAGGATTCCTTTGACCCTGATGATGAACACAGTGCCATAAGCCAGTCAAAACAAACTGATACATTACAACCCAAAATATTGAAACAAATAGAGAAAATGTTTCAAAAAGCTTTGAAAGTGTCCTCTGAACAAATTACTGAGACTCTGACTAAAGAAATCAGAGACATAGGTCAGCGCACTGCTGACCTTGAATACAGGATGGATGATATTGAAACAAGCATAGCAACCCATGACAATGAATTTGAAATGCTAAAAGAAGAAAATGCAGCAATGCAAGCCCGTTTGGAGGATTTTGAGAACCGAGCTCGCCGCTCAAATCTTCGTATAAGAGGTATACCGGAGTCAATCATTGACCTCCAATCATCTATGACAGCCCTCTTTCAAGAACTAACACCATCAATTCCTATAGAATGATTGGAAATGGATAGAATCTACAGAGCTTTAGGGCCACGCAAAGCTGATGGCCCCCCTCGCGATATAATTGCTAAGTTCCACTTTTTCCGCACCAAAGATCAAATTATGGCTGCAGCTAGACTGAAAGAATCTCTTACTTTCCAAGGACATACTTACCAAATTTTTGCTGATTTATCTCCCATAACAGTAGCTAAACGTCGTGAGATGAAACCTTTGCTCCTAAATCTCCAACTCCACCACATCCCATATCAATGGGGGTTTCCATTTTCAATTAGGTTCACTTATCAAGGAGCCAAATACTCCAGCAAAACCACTACAGAACTAAAGAACACGCTGCAAAAACTTCAGCTTTATAATAAGTCATCTGCAAATACGCGATGCCGTGCCCTTTCTGACTCTCCTCCACATTCATCAATCCCTGAACCTGATGGAAACAGACAGGCTACCCCAAAGAGAGGCCGTTTCAATCCTCCAGTTTCTGACCAGCAGGACACAATGGACTGACTTGACTGAGTAACTCACTTTGTGTCTCCTCCAAACTCCATGGTTAATTTAGCCATGCCTTAATTCATTCAGATTTTTCCTACCCATAAGAAGATAAGTATCAGTACACTTAAAATCATTCTGCCAAATCGCCTTGTTATACCCTCATAAGTCTCTCTTCATTGTAACATCCTGTCTCTCCCCCTTCTCCTATAACTACCTCTACCCCCTCCCCCACCCCCTTCCTTCCCTCCCCTTCATACACTATGCAGAGACAGAAGTTGTATCTCCAAGGCTTTGTGTATTTATAATAATATTCTTGTTATTAACCCTATTTCTGAATACTTAATTATTTTCCACACTTACAGCAGCCCTGAGGTGTATCAATCCTATGATCATAATAGAATTGAAATATGCCATTTCTAGTTTTAAAATTTATAAGGTTAATTGTTTATCTTATGTTCTTAATTGTGGAATAACTAGTCATTAGTTAAATACATGTTTGTAGCTGGTTACCTTGCCAAGTTTGGTTGTCTTAGTTTAATATGTTTTTTTTCCCTTATTCTTGAATAAATTTTAACCGTTGAGAAGCCGAGAAGAGGTCGCTGCTCCTCTCATTTTTCTGTCCTAGGACTCTCCCTCACTGTAGTTACAGTGTAGGGGGCCTCCTCAGACAGACTTTGTGCCTCTGAGCTCCTGTCATTTTTGAGCTCAGAAAGCCTACTTTTTATTTCTTGCTATGGATTTCAACCATCTCAATCTAATTAGATTACTGTCTATCATCTCCTTTTTTTTTCTTCTATCCTATTTTTCTTATTCTTTCTCCATTTTCCTCCCTTACTCCGGGTTTTGTCTAATACCACAATTTACATTTGATATGTACTGTTATATTTTTCTAAAAACTCTTATATGGCTCCATTGAATGTACTTACCCTAAATACACAAGGTCTAAACATACCTCATAAACGTACTAAAGTTTTCAGGTCACTTTCAGCATCAAAAGCACACATAGTCTGCCTCCAGGAGACTCATTTCACTGAATCCTCCACCCCTAAATATTTTGGTGCAAGCTACCCCCAGGTTTATACAGCCTCAGCCAAGTCCAAACACAGAGGAGTGTTAATAGCATTTCACCGAACTACACCCTTTTCCCTAGAATCCGAAATCAAGGATCCAGAAGGTCGCTACCTCATACTTATAGGCAACCTATGCGATATCCCAATAACAGTAGTCTCATATTACGCACCCAACAAAAGACCAACATCATTTTTATCCCACCTTCTTCAAGTTATTGATACACATAAAGTAGGCACACTCCTGATTTGTGGAGATTCCAATCAAACAATTTATCCCTATTTAGATAAATCACCATTACCCCCTACATCTAATTCTCAATCTAGATCGTTTCAGAGACTCCTTCAACAACATTCATTAACAGATTCTTGGCGTGAAATTAACCCATCCAAACGTCAATACTCCTTCTATTCTCACCCTCACAAATCCTTTTCCCGTATTGATCACATTTTAATTTCTATTTGTATGTCCCCTGAATTGCTCACCTCATATATCAAACCCTATACATGGACCGATCATTGCGCTATAATTTCCACCTTTAACTCATTACTTCCAAAAGCACAAGACTCAACGTGGCAAATAAACAACTCTCTCTTATCACACCCTTCACTCTCTCAAGACCTAGAAAATGCCCTAAAAGAATACTTAAAAAATAATAAATCCTCAGATATATCCCCACTAACACTATGGGAAGCGCATAAGCCTGTCCTTAGAGGGTATTGCTTACGTCAAGCATCACATCAAAAGAAAGAAAAGAAAAAACTGCAACAAAAACTTGAAACTGAATTTAACAATTGTCATAATAAATTCCAATCTAGCCCTACACCGCAGAATAAAACACAACTCGAGAAAGCTAGCTTAAATCTAGACCTATTTTTATCCGAATCTGTAGATAAAACTCTTCGTAAATCCAAACAAAAATACTACTTCCAAGCCAATAAACCTGGCACTCTCCTTGCACGTGCACTTAAAAAACTAAACAACCCATCCAAACCAATCCGACTGAAAATCTCCCATGATAAATATACAAGTAATCCAGTCAATATCCTTCATACCTTCCACAAACATCTCACCTCCTTATATAAAAAAGAAGGCTCTTTCGACCAATCCTCAGCAGAAACTTTTTTTTCTCAAATAAAACTCCCTACTCTATCCCAAAGTCATTATGAAAGCCTTGAAAGCCCCATCACTCCCATTGAAATTGAACAAGCAATCAAATGCCTCAAACCTAATAAGCGTCCGGGACCAGATGGGTTTTCAGCCCTTTACTATAAAAAATTCTCACATATATTAACTCCCATGATGTTAGAAGCATTCAACTCCATCATTAATAACCAATCATTCAGATCTGAAACTCTAACAGCAATTATATCTATGATTCCTAAGCCACAATCTGATGACTCTTCCTGTGCTAATTTTAGACCTATATCGCTCTAAAATCTAGATATAAAATTATTAGCAAAAGTGATTGCAACCCGATTGAATAGCATAATAGGTACCTTAATAAGTAACGACCAGGTTGGTTTTATCCCAATGCGCCAAGCAACTGATAATGTTCGTAGGGCCTTGTTGCTGATCCAAGCAGCCAAAAAAAGAAGAATCCCTATGTGTCTACTGTCACTAGACATCAAAAAAGCCTTTGACACGGTAACGTGGCCCTACCTACATTTCACTTTACAAAGATGGGGCTTTGGCCCACATTTCCTTAGTTGGGTCACATCTTTATATAATAACCCAAAGGCATACATCAAGTATGCAGGGTATAAATGAGCTATGTTCAATATTAACAGAGGCACTCGCCAGGGGTGCCCCCTCTCCCCACTGTTATTTGCCTTACTCATCGAACCCCTAGCTCAAGCTATTAGAAAAAATCCATCAATTAAAGGTATAGAACTGGCTGGCCACCATCATAAACTCTGCTTATTTGCTGATGATATTTTAATTTTCATGTCCTCCCCCCATATTACAGCTCCCAACGTTATAAACAAACTTGACCATTTTGCCCATATATCTGGATTAAAAATAAACATGCAAAAATCTATAGCTTTAAACATTTCTTTGCCCCCAGATATACTTCAACAAGCGAAGATATCCCTCCCTTTTACATGGTCCGCGACACATCTCTCATATCTAGGTATTGTACTTACCCCTGATCTAAAAGATATTTTCTCCGCCAACTACCCCCCACTGTTACGGAAAATTTCAAATGATTTAAAGCAATGATCCACTCTCCCCTTATCTTGGTTAGGTAAAATAAATGTTATAAAAATGACTATATTACCCAAAATGTTATATCTCTTTAGAGTTTTACCCATTCCTATTCCAGCCTACTTCCTCAGAAACCTACAACGAAAAACACAATCATTTATATGGAGCACTTTAAAATCTCGAATCTCTCCACACACCCTATACCTCCCTAAACTTAAAGGAGGTTTAGGTTTTCCAAACTTTGCCACTTATTTTCATGCTGCGCAAATAGCAAACATTCCCAAATACCATGTAAGCCGCGAAATTCCACTATGGGTAGTAATTGAAACCATTGATAGCGACCCAATCTCTATACCAAATCTCATATGGTCCACCTCCTCTAACCACAAAATAATCGACAATAAGATTACAAAACATACAATCACTATTTGGGAAAGATTTAAAATGACCCAGGGTTTACAATCCCCACATGTACCCCTTATATCTTTTATGAGAAACTCAAAGTTTTACCCAGCCCTCACATTTCCTAGAACCTTCACAAGATGGATTTCAGCGGGTCTAACACAATGTTGTGACTTTTTAAAACCTGCCTCATTTAAAACATTTCCAGAAATACGTAAAAGTCATAAACTTCCGGCATCAGAAATTTTTCGCTATTTACAAATTAAAAATTTCTTTGCACCATATTTACAAGGTATAAATAAATTGAGTGACATGACGCAGTTTGAACGAATATGTAAACGAGATCCTCATTCAAGAGGACTCATTTCAATACTATATAGCCAACTAAGTACTAAGCTTACCGCAAAATTACCTTCATATGCTGAAAAATGGATGAACGACCTTGGTTTCAAAATAGATATATCTACCTGGAATAAAGTATGGTCAAATACTAAAACGTCCTCCCAAAATATACTTGCTATGGAAACAAATTATAAAGTTCTCATGTACTGGTATTTGGTTCCTGTTAGAATAGCAAAATTTGCTCCCCATTATTCCCTGCTTTGTTTTCGCGGCTGTGGTGATCCGGGAACACATTTACATATTTTCTGGGAGTGCCCTGTTACAAAAAATTACTGGAAAGAAATATTCCTCATGATTTCAGCAGTTTTCAAGAAATCCATTACTCCTGATCCGACTACCGCACTCCTAAATTTAAAACCGGATTGTATTTCCTATGCTCAATTTAAACTGTTCCTACAAATCACCACAGCCGCAAAGCAAACCATCTCCAAAGCTTGGAAAACAGCTACGCTTCTAGTTTCTGAAACCAGAAATAGAGTACATCAAGCCATGCTCCACTCAAAATCAGAAGCCATAACCAATGATTCCATAAACATATATGAAACAATATGGAACCCATGGGTGACCTATACTATCTCATCTAACCCAGATGATTCTCTATTGAGACCTTGGTAGGATATTGTAAGCCAGTAACATTCTGGATACAGTCCCTCTATATTATTACTATCTCTATTATGTAACGATCCCGGAGCCTTTCCTCTATCCTGTACTGCCTTTCCTATCCTATTGTTTTCATCACTTTCCACTTTTTATACTCCACATTCTGTCCTTTTTCTTTCTTTTATCTCTCACTTCTTCAAATATATAGCTCAAGCTATCTCATTATATAAAATGGTAAATGTGAATATGTAAATACGATATCTAATTTTGCTCCTATTGTTTTAATATTTAACATGAATAAGATCCTTCTCCCCCTATTTCGGCCAGTTTTTGAACCGATTCATTGCTAAAATTACAATTGCTCCATAGCTATAGTTCATATCATAATTATATCCGGTTCCATTTATATCACAATATTCTATAATATTTTATGAGTTCAAATGTAATAGACTAACATGATTGGTTTGACTATAACCTGCTTTAATGATTCCTTTAATATTCCTCATAGGATCTACAAATATTTATTGGATTTGTCTATGTTTCAAATACTCTCTTATTACATGATACCATTTTTATTTTTCTGTAATCTTTTATTGTCAATTGTATCTACTGTTTTCTCTTTACTTTAAACCCAATAAACTAATTTGACAAAAAAAAAAAAATCAATACAGCCATCACATCTAATTAGTAAAATGCAATATAATAAATGTTTGCTTTCTGCTTTAAACATGCTTGTCATGTTCTTTCCTGTGTTTTTAGGTTTACGTGTGCTGTCATTTACCAAGGACTTATTATGCATATGGGATCCACTGGTGAAAACATTTACTTAGACTTTTTTATCTCTGCTATGGTGGAATTCCCTGCAGCTTTTATAATAATAGTTACAGTGGATCGCATTGGACGCCGATATCCATGGGCAGTGGGTTGTTTTGTGACAGGTCTGGCCTGCCTTGTTACAGCTTTCATTCCTGAAGGTAAGTCTGTAAGACACTTATGAAGGACAAGTCCATGCGCTTACACTATTGGCCCCCAGCTTAGAAGTACAGTATTTCCACTCTACCTGGTGCATCCATAGATAACCTCAGCTTATATGCATACATTTATTAATGTAGCTACAACGAGTATAGACCACCTGGCACCTCTGAATGAATGAATGAATGAAAAATTTATAGAGCGCAACACATGCGAACTGAATCGCTTCTGGGCGCTAGTTGTTTGTGACTCATGACCTCAAAAGAGCAGAGTTTTGATCCGTCTTCTGAAAATCAGGTGGTTTTCCTCCAACCGAATGCTGGTTGGTAAAGCGTTCCATAGTCTAGGACCCTGGAAAGCAAACCTTCTTTCTCCTTTGGATTTGTATTTAGTTTTTGGTACCCTGACCAGATTTTGGTCGGTGGATCGCAAAACGCGATTCGAATTGTGAGGTTCTATCTTGTCGCAAAGATATTGCGGAGCCTTCCCATGGATGCACTTATGTGTCAGGCAGAGTGCTTTAAATGCAATTCTGTCTTTTACTGGCAGCCAGTGAAGGGTTCTCAGCGAAGGTGAGATTGATTCCCATTTTTTTTTCCCAGTCACCAGTCTGGCGGCCGTATTCTGTACGACTTGCAGGCGGGAGATTTGGTACTTTGGGAGTCCGAGGTACAGTGCGTTGGCATAGTCCAGTCTGGAGTTTATGATTGTTCCCACCACGACTGCTACGTCTTCTTTAGGGATAAATGGAATAAGTCTGCGTAGTAGGCGCAACAGATAGTGCGCTCCGCTGACTACTGACCCTATTTGTGCGTCCATTGTCATGAAGGTGTCAAAGATGACCCCGAGACTTTTGACCTTGGAGCTAGGGTTGATGATTTGCCCCAGAATGGGCGGTGGAGTCCAAGTTGTTACCACTTGACTCTTTCGGCTAGCCTGAAACACAAGGAGTTCTGTTTTAGAACTGTTGAGTTTAAGATGGCTATTGGTCATCCAGTTGTCAATCAAAGCAAGACATTTCTCTAAACTTGGATGATGATTCTTTTTGTTGCCGATGCGCAAGTACAGTTGCGTATCGTCTGCATAAGAGTGATAAAGTAGTTCTTGGCTACTGATAATATCAAAGAGAGGGCGAAGATAGATGTTGAAAAGCACCGGTGACAGGGGGGATCCTTGGGGGACTCCACATGACACCGTGCGCCTCTCAGACGTGAAAGAACCCAATTTAACTGTTTGTGAACGGTTTTCAAGAAAGGAAGAAAACCATGGTAAATCACCTTCTGCAACTCCTGCTACCGAAGCTAGTCGCCTCAGTAACAGTTTGTGATCTACCGTGTCAAAGGCTGCGCTTAGGTCCAGCAGAATTAGGAGACAAGATTCTCCTTCGTCTGCGGCCTCGAGGGCGTCGTCCCATATTTTAAGTAAGGCCGTTTCTGTCCCGTGTCCAGGACGGAAGCCTGATTGTAATGGATCCAGTAGGTTGTGGGTATCTAGATGCTGTTGCAGCTGTTGTACCACTATTTTCTCCATTATCTTAGAGAGAACGTTTAGGCCTGTTATGGGGCGGCGGTGAATTGGGTCCTTGGGATCCAGATTCGGTTTTTTCAGGATGGGCTGGATTATGCCCTCTTTCAGCATGGATGGCACTATGCCTTCCTTAAAAGATTGATTTATAAGCTGTGTGATGGGTGGTGCCAGAATGTCGGCACAATCCTTCAACAGCTTAGTAGGGATGATATCATTGGGCGATGTGCTGTTCCGCAAGGCACCGATGATATTTTTTGTGGTATCGCTGGAAATAGGCTCCAGAGTGAATTTTGTCGAGTGCACAAAATTTCTGCGGGAATTTTGTGGCTGATTGACAGCCGGATTGAGGTGGGTATTGTTTTGCAGAATACTTTCCCGGATTCTTTCAATTTTGCTAATGAAGAAATCCGATAGTTCATTACAGAACTCTTGGGTGTCTGAGTTGGGGACTTCAAGACATCCCAGATTCATGGTCTGGGTGACCATTTTGAATAGTTCGCGGGGGCGATTTAGGGAACTGTTAATCGCCATAGAAAAATGATGTTTCTTGGCTTTGAAAATTTCTTTGTGATATCGTGTTGTTATTGCTCTGTAGAAGATAAGATTATCCTCTGCAGGGTTTCTTTTCCAGGCGGCTTCCGCCCTCCTGCGCTCTTGCTTCAGAAGCGATAGCTGGTTGTTAAACCAGCCAGACTTTTTCCTGCGGCTGCCGAATTTGCGTTTCGGTGCTACTAAGTCGGCTGAGTGTAGCAAGGCTGCGTTTATGGCGTCCAGTGTATCAGCGGCTGTTTGCTGAGGCTGGATTGTTTTGATTTTGTTTCTCAAGGTAGATTTGAAGAGTTCCGAGTGGAGCTTCTTCTGAGACCTAGCCCAGTGTATTGTCACCGGTTTGGGTGCTTTTGACACTGGGGGGATTTTGGAGATTGTGAACTTGATTGCATGGTGGTCTGTCCATGGCAATGGTTCATTTTCTAAAATGCTTATTTCCAGATTTTGTCTGAAAATTAGGTCAAGTGTGTGACCTGAAGCATGAGTGGGCCCGCATATAAGTTGCTGTAGTCCTAATCTATCTAGGTGATCAATGCAGGCGTCCGCAATGGGATCCTGTGTGGAGTTAGCCCACAGGTTGAAATCCCCGAGTAGCAAAAGATGTTTGCTGTTGAGGGTATAAGTGGATATAAACTCCGTTAATGATGGCAAAAACTGCGATTTAGGCCCAGGTGGCCTATAGCAGAGGAGAATGTGAACAGTCTCCTGGGGGGAAGTTTGGAGCTGAAGAGTAAGGGTTTCCATGAATGGAAGAGGATTTTGCAGGGCTGGTTTAGTGATTGCGATGTGATTCTTATGGATCACCGCAAGGCCTCCTCCTCTTTGCCCTATTCTGTTTTCTGTTATTAGGTGATAGTTTTCTGGCACCAGTTCATCGAGAATGGTGTTGCAGTCGTCTGAGAGCCAGCTTTCTGTAATAAAGAGGCAGTCTAGATCGTTTTGTAGTAAGAAATCGTGGATTTCTGATCGGTGTTTTACTGCCGATCTTGTATTAATCAAAGCACATGATATGTGTTTTAGCTGTGTCAAGTGGTTAAAATTTTTGATGATCGATCGTCGATCGACTCTCCAGAGTTGGTCTATTTTTAAGGCCTTTTTGGTGACGGCTGGTAATGTAGTTGCGAATTGTCTCAGATCCCGAATGGAGTCCGCAGAGTAACGCAGATTACCCATTATTGCCTGTCACTGTGGGGGGGGGATTGATGATTTAATTTATAATTGGAGGGAGGATTCACAGAGTCCTTCCTCTTGATCTTGGTCCGGAGGAAGGTGAAAAAACCCCTGGCAGAGCTGAGCCAATATGCTGTCACGGGGAAAAATTCCTTCCTGATCCCTGAGGGGCGATCGGCTGCAAAGCCCTGGACCAAGTATCGTAGGGTAGAGGGAGGAGAGGAGGGTGACAGGTGTCCCTGTTCTGAGGGGGTACCAAGCCTCAGATTTGTCTAGGTAGTGTTAGCTTTTTCTTTTATTAAAAAGTAAAAAAACACTGCTGATTGCTAATCCCGGGAGGACGGGGTCCTCCAGGGATATGGGGGGGGGAGTTTCTTTCCTAGGACTAGCGCAATTCCGGCTGGATTTGTTCCTGGCTGCGGCGCGCCGCTAGGCCGCGGCTGAAGCCGCGGTGTTTCCTGATTTCGGCGGCCGCGAAAGAGTCAGGCCTGGCGCGGATGCGGAGAAAAACGGCCGTCCGCGCAGTGCAAGAGACATGCGAGATGCGGGGCGATCGTGGGTGGTTGTATGGGGACCGATGTGGGTTGCAGTAAGCAGTGTCCACAGTTGGATCGCTGGGGTGGCTGTCCTTACAAGGACGGTTCTCAGCGATTCCGGGGGGATAGACCTGAGAAGCAGGGATAGAGTCTTACCAGTGAGAGAGCTGGTCAGTCCAAAAGCTGCAGGTGGGAAAACGGCAGCAAGGCAGCAAGGTGCTGGAAGCGAGCGGAGGCGACGGAGAGGAACCCCTGCCTGTCTGGGACCAGGAGCCACACGTCCTACTACTAGGGCCGTGCGCCGATTACTGCTGGCCCAGTTCTAGCCCTGGGGAGGAGTCAGAGTCAGAGTGCTTCTGCTTCTGCTGATTGCTCTGCTGATTGCACTGACACCTCTGAACATGGTTAGTTATCTGCAGTATGGGATTACATGGGTGCAAATATTAAGTTCCTTTTTATAGTAAACATGTCAGAAACCTAAGCAATTCAAACTAAGCCTAAGGCAAAAAACATATGCAAATATGGTATAGGGTTATAAAGAAGTATAGCAAATGAAAGGAAGAAAACTGGATAGCCGCACTCCAAATCACTTAAAATAAGTGGTCTTTTATTTTTCAACTGTACATACAGTCACTGCAACCCACAACACACAGTTGGCCATACTGTGTGTTGTGGGTTGCAGTGACTGTATGTACAGTTGAAAAATAAAAGACCACTTATTTTAAGTGATTTGGAGTGCGGCTATCCAGTTTTCTTCCTTTCATTTGCTATCATCAGCATTGCCAGCACCTTGATGGTTCAACAACCCTTGACTACTAACGAGGCTCACCTGGAGCGGTGAGAAATCTATCTGTTTATAGAGAAGTATACTTTACACCAGGTTTTTTTAAATAGTATTATTAATTTATAGAGCGGGTAAATTAAGTATTGAACACATCACTATTTTTCTAGGTAAATATATTTCTAAAAGTGCAATTTTCACCACAAGTCGGTAACAACCCATGCAATCCATATGTAGCGCCTGGCTACTTTCATAGCAGGTGCTCTTGTAAATTTAGAAGGGAGGTCAGAGAGTTAATTGACTCTGACCAGGTTTATTTGGCTAAATTTAAGGCCTCTGTTTCAGCTCTGGCTGTACTGTGTGCCTATCCTCCTGTCTGGGGACTTCAGGTACTCCTGGGAGGTAGGTGGCAGCAGTAGAATCAGGGTCATGTGGATATTTCTCCCCAGCAGCCAATCAGGAGGGTTGATCGCCTCGCTGTGCATGCTGGGGTGTGGTATTTAGGGGGAAGACACCATTGGCTGGGGTCGTCGTCGCCTTGCCGCCTTCCACCTGGGAAGTAGTCCTACCACCCCCATGTGTGGCCCTCCTGGCGGGGGTGTGTGTGTGTTGCAGTGTTCCTGGCTCTGGGACCACGTTGGTCCGGAGCACTGAGTAAGCAGACTGAGTCTACAATTTGCAAGTGGTCCTGTGCTGTCCGTCCAAAGTGGAGGAAGCCATCGATGGAGAACCTGTCTCGGGGACACCGAGCACGAGGCTGGTGTCACAGGAGAGGCCTATCTGCTCATCGAAGGACACTTTGTATCTGAGAGGCTGGACGATGGTCGCCTATCAGTTCCTGATGCAACTAAAGCTGTTTGAAGGAGATCCGGGTGCTGAATCCAGTTGAGAAGGATTTTGGACCGAGATTGTCTCCACCTTTAGGAGGGTCTGTGGCAGAGACTTTAACCTAAAGTTCCGAGTGACACTCTGGCTGCTAGGCTGGTGAGAGAAGCCTATCCAGATGCGCTATACCCGCTCTGACTAGAGTGGCGAAGAAGCTGCCTTTGGACGCAGAACTGTTTCCAGTACCAGTTAACCCTGAATCCGCCATTTCCATTTCTTCTATCCTTCACCTATTTCCATTTCTACTGTTTTTACCCGGCTGGGTAATAAAAGCACAGAAAAGACATCTGTCGTGTGGACATTAACTTTATTACAGCTCTCATCCATTACCCTAGACGGCGAGAAGACAGAGGTAACGTGCCGCCCAAATCAAACCAGCAGCTCCTTCGGGGTAGTGCTACACGTCACATACACACAAAGAAACCAAAACAAATCAGTTCAAAAATTAAGTTATGTGTAATAAAATAAAAAAATACACAGGGAAAGGGTATTAAACATGCTAACTGAATATTTTTTTATATTTTGTACACAATCCTTTGTGGGTAATGACAGCTATAAGAGGCCTCCTGCATGGAGAACCTAGTTGCATGCATTGCTCAGGTGTGATTTTGGCCCATTCTTCCACACAGTCTTCAAATCTTAAAGGTTCCATGGGCCTCTTCTATGAATGCTGATCTTCTGGTAATTCTAGCAGCTTTATTTTCTTTCTTTGAAACCAACTGAGAGTTTCCTTGGCTTTGTGTTTGGGATCATTGTCTTGCTGAAATGTCCACCCTGGTTTCATCTTCTTCATTCTGGTGGATGCAGCAGATTTTTATCAAGATGTCTTGGCAGGGCCGTCTTTAATGTTGATTGGACCCTGGGCAAACATTTTCTTGGGGCCACCCCATGCAATTTTGGTCTCCACCTGCTCTGAGACATACAATAAATATCAGCTAGACTTAAAATCAGTTTACTGTATCAGATTAGGCAGTGATTGCGATTGTTTGCTAGAGGTTACAGCATATCATTCATTACCACTTACTGACTGGTTGCTAGAGGTTACAGCACACATTATGGTTCACTAATTAGTTGCTAGAGGTTACAGCACATGATTTCTTGTTGTTGATTGGGTGCTAGAGATTACTATACAGTAATACTGATCACTGATTGGTTGCTATAGGTTACAGCATATCATCTCTTCACTGCAGAGGGGCATGATATACATATGAATGCTGCCTTTTTTTAAATATGAATGCCTCCAGCCTCAGCTATTTACATATGAATGCTACTGTTTATTTACCTATGAATGGTGTTTTTTTACATGTAAACACACGGTCTGCAGGTGAGTCCTCTGTACACAACAATAGGGCAGAGCTGGGCCGCATTATAGCAGCAGTTCACACTGAGATATCAGGACACAGCACAGTACTAAAACTTCAAGGGACAAGGGAATATAAACTGGGATAGTTGCCAAGCATGCTTTGGGCAGGGCCACAACAATGACAGGGCCCAGGGCAGCTTCCCCTTTTGCCCTGCCTTAAAGACGGCCCTGTGTCTTGGTAAATGTTTCCATTCCTCCTTCCTTCAATGATATCAATTTTGCCAGTACTGTATGCTGAAAAACAGCCCACACCATGATGTTCCCACATCCAAATGTCACTGTTTGTATGTTTTTTTTTGGGGTGGTGTGCAGTGCAATTTGACCTCCAAACATAGTGTGTATTATGGCATCCAAAGAGTTCAATTGAGGTCTCATCTGACCAGACTATATTCTCCCATGATTTCACAGGCTTGTCTAAATTTTGTGCAGCATACTTAAAACGATCTTCAACTTGCTTTTTCTTCAGCAATGGAGTCTTGCGTGGTGAGCGTGCATACAGGCCATGGCGGTTGAGAGCATTGCTTATTGTTTTTGTTGAAACAATTGTACCTGCTAATTTCAGGTCTTTCTAAAGCTCTCCACAAGTAGACCCCCCCCAGCCCATCACCAGCCCCTTTGGGTCTTGTATGGACATTAAGGGGAACCCCACACCCAAATTTAAAAAAGGAAAGGCGTGGGGCCCCCAGGCCCTATATACTCTGAATAGCAGTATATAGACAGTGCAAACAAGACAGAGACTGCAGGTTTGTTCTTAAGTAAAATATGTTTGTAATTTTGAATTGGTAAATTTTTAAAGTGTAGCTCCAGCCAAAAAAAAAAATTTAAGCTTTTTGGAAAACATAGGGAAGGAAGGGTTATCACCCCTGTAACATGTAACATTGTTTTGCTGTCTGTGCACCTGTTCAGAAGATTTCATCTCAATTTCTGTCCCGATGACAATTGTATTTAGAAAATTTTGTTTTTTTAGGGAAACAAGGAACTCTTAGGCCTCGTACACACGGACGGACAGTCCGCTGAAAACGGTCCGCCGGACCGTTTTCAGCGGACATGTCCGCCCGGAGATTTCTGCCTGATGGTTGTACACACCATAAGACAGAAATCTGCGTGTAAACAATACGCGGGGACGTGGCCGCGACGATGACGCGGCGACGTGGGCGGCCCTGGAAGTTCAAAGCTTCCACGCATGCGTCGAATCAGTACGACGCATGTGAGGGATGGCGGCCGATCGGACGTGTCCGGTGAGTCTGTACAGACGACCGAACACGTCCGACGGACAGGTTTTCAGCGGACAGATTTCTTAGCATGCTAAGAAATTTTTGTCCGCTGGAAACTGTCCGATCCGCCGGACAATTGTCCGGTCGGGCCTACACACGACCGAACATGTCTGCTGAAACTGGTCCGTCGGACCAGTTTCAGCAGACAGATCTGGTCGTGTGTACGGGGCCTTACAGGAGAGAATTTCCCTTCCTAGGGGTAAATTTCCTCTCACTTCCTGTTGTCTCCTTCCTTTTGCAAGTAGGAGTCATTTGTAAGTAGGGGTGCAACGGATCGTCACTGATCCGTGATCCGCACGGATCAACCTATTCGGATCGGCACACATGTGATCCGTATGATCCGTAGGTTGTGAGCTCCCTCAGCCTCCTCTCACTGCAGTACACTGACTGACAGGAAAGGAGGAGGCGGGAAACAAAACACTAGCACTCGGCCAATCAGGATGCAGGACAGAAGCAACAACCCAGAGTTGCCTTGCCTCCAAACCAATCAGCAGGCGCGTTACAAGCAGGCAGCGTGTGTGCGGCGTGTGTGTCAGTGTTTTGGCCGGAGCCATGTGTGAAGGGAGAAGGAGTGCTGCGGAGCCCGAGGGGAGGGGAGGGAAGGAGGGGGAGGCCGAGTGTTCGTTATTGTATTCCTGGACGGGGGAGGATGCTCTTCGGCATCCCCAGCACTGGATGAGGAGACCATCAGAGAGCAGAACAAATACGGTAGTGAATACATTGCGAGTATGAGCCTGACACATCCCTCCCCTCCACACCGTGTCCCCTGTCATCACACACTCACTATGGGGGACACTCACTATGGGGACACCATCATACCCCACAATAATCACTGGCAGGTGGAGGAGCCCTGCTGTGTGTGTCCGATCATATATTTCATAGTTATTTTCAACACAAAACTGAGCTTATGTGCTTAAAATACAGTATTTAGAAATCCAACGGACTGTTTAGTTTTAAAAGCAACAGCAAACCGTACATGCTTGCTAATGTGACAGAACACCTCTGATTTTCAGTTTAGTTAAATGTGAATATCAGAGGTGTTCTGTCACATTAGCAAGCATGTGAGGTCAGCAGGTTTGCTGCGGCTTTTAAAATGTAAACAGTCCATCAGATTTACATATACTTTATTTAAGCTCCATTTTGTGTTGAAAATAACTATGAAATATAGAAAAACTCTGGTGGGGGTAACAAGATTTTTTTTTGCTGATCCGAAAATGATCCGATCCGTGACTCCTGATCCGAGGATCGATCCGATCCGTGAGTTTTTTGATCCGTCGCACCCCTATTTGTAAGTTGGATGTTTGAAAGTAGGGGCCTGCCCTATATACTCTGCAGAAATTTGGGCCTTAGGTGTTGCCACAACACTGTAAGCCCTTAGAGTTACTCTTGGTGGGCGCTGGAACGCCCTGCTGTGAACTATTATATCAAGAATTGTAATTACATGCCATTGTTGAACAGTGGTAGAAAAATTGTGCCTTTCGTGGTGGTGGTAGTGGTGGTGGCGGTGCTGGTGCTACAACACTGTAAGTCCTCACAGTTACTCTTGGTGGGCGCGGGAACGGGCCCCGCTGTGAAATATTATATCAAGAATTGTAATTACATGCCCCTGTTGAACAGGGGCAGAAAAATTGGGCCTTTGGTGGTGGTGGTGTTGCCACAACACTGTAATCCCTCACAGTTACTCATGGTGGGCGCAGGAATGGGCCCTGCTGTGAAATATTAGATCAAGAATTGTAATTACATGCCCCTGTTGAACAGAGACAGAAAAGTTGGGCCTTAGGCACTGGTGCCACAACACTGCAACCCCTCACAGATACTCTAGTTAGAGCGCAGGAATGAGCCCTGCTGCAAAGTATTGCATCAAAAATTGTAATTACGTGCCCCTGTTAAACAGGGGCAGAAAAATTGGGCCTTAGACACTGGTGGCGGTGCCCAGAACCAAAAATGTTCCTACAAGCTATCAGCATGATCATTGAGGAGGAAGAGGGTAGTCACTCAGCATCAGCATAGGCAGTCTTGAAGGGATCTGACATTTATAAAAAAAAAAATTTGGTTACATCAGCATTAGGTGCTTGGTAGCTGGTGGTGATCCAAGACTGATTCATTTTTATGAAGGTCAGTTGATCGACTGAGTTGGTGGCTAGGCACACCCTGTGATTGGTTACAAAACCTCCAGCAACACTGAATGTGCGTTCTGAAAGAACGCTGGATGCAGGACAGGCCAGTACCTCAATTGCATACTGTGCAAGCTGTGCCAGTGATCCATCCTCAAGACCCAGTAACTCAGAGGATTTCCGGAGGGGAAAGGTGTCCAAGTCTGATTTTGCCCCTAGGTATTCCTGCACCATGTAAAACAGACGCTGGCGATGGTTGCTGGAACCGATCATACCTTGGGGCTGCAGACTAAAAAATTGTCTGAACGCATCGGTCAGACGGCCACCTTCTCCACCGCTCCTTCTTTGACTGAATGAAGCCTCAGCAACACGTTGTCCAGGACCAGGATTTTGTAACCTCTCAGTCTCTGGGAACACGTTGCACAGGCCTTTCTGCAAGGCCTCCCGAAGATGTTTCATCCTCTGCTCCCTCTGCGATGGCAAAATAAGGTCCGCAACCTTACCCTTGTAACGTGGATCAAGGAGGGTTGCCAGCCAGTAATGATCCCTCTCCTTGATACCACGAATACAAGGATCCTTCCGCAGGCTTTGCAGGATCAGGGAGGCCATGCAGCGTAGGTTTGCTGAGGCATTCGGTCTGGAGTCCTCTGGGTCACTCAGGACGACATGATTCCCAGCCACCTCCTCCCAGCCACGTACAAGTCCATGGGTTTCTTGGGACTGTAATTGATCCCTTGAAGACTGCTGCTGATGCTGAGTGCTAGGCTCCACCTCCATGCTGACACAATCCTCCTCCTCCTTGTCCTCTTCCTGTGTGATAGGTGGGCCAGCAGGAACACTGTCTGGATTAAGGGGGCCTTGAGAGGTAAGGAAGTCGTCCTCTTCCTCCCTCTGTTCTGCCTCAAGTGCCCTGTCCATTATTCCACGCAGCGTGTACTCCAACAGGTGGACAAGAGGGACAGTGTCACTGATGCATGCACTGTTACTGCTCACCATCCTTGTGGCCTCCACAAATGGTGACAGGACAGTGCATGCATCCCTGATCATGACCCACTGGCGTGGCAAAAAAAAAAAGCTCCCCTGACCCTGTCCTGGTGTCATTTTGGCACAGATACTCATTGATGCCCCTCTGCTGCATGAAAATACTGCAGCTGCCTGCCTGTGGTATTATTAGTATGAGAACACCAGCAATTTTCTTCGGGTAGCTTTAGGTGCGCACTGTTGATGGCTCCCAATTGATGGTGGCTTCACATGTGGACTCTCTGATCAGAAGTGCATTCTTTGATCAAAAGTGCCTGAGTTAAAAACCAGGAGTTGGCTATCATCTGCTTCTGCTTGCAGATTTTTTTTCCCCTCTTTTTCTCTGACACTTTTTAAACAGCTTTTTTTCTTTTTCCTTTCTGCTAATTAAGGGGAGGGTTTAATTGTTCACAGGTGTGTGTTTGTTCACAGGTCTTCACAGGTGAGTATAAAGTGGCTGTACAAGCTCCCAGAGGAGCTGGCTCCCAATTGATGGTGGCTTCACATGTGGACTCTCTGATCAGAAGTGCATTCTTTGATCAAAAGTGCCTGAGTTAAAAACCAGGAGTTTGAAACAGGAGGTAAGACAGGAGTCTTCATTATTTTTTTAATTTTTTTTTCAATCACTGTTCCAGAACAAGCTTGCAGATAATAAAGTTGGAACTCTTGCTATATAGATTCAGCGGTGCAGCAGACGCTCTCATCTTAGTCTGCTCACCCCAGGGATAGTGAGAGCAGGACGCTCTCAAACGAGTCGGCTCTCCCCAGGGATAGTGCAGCCAGGCAGGGTCCTCCCAGCTCTCGGCTGCTGCAGACACAGCACAAAAAAACAGGACTAAGACCCCCCCCACACCCCCCTAGCCAATTGATCCAGGGTTGCACCGATCACCGTTAAGGGGTCAGGAAGGATTTTTTTCCCCCGATCGCTGCAGATTGGCACAGCACGCCTGGGGTTTTTCGCCTTCCTCTGGACCAATCGGGGAGAGAAGACTCAACGAGTGACGGCTCACTTGGACAGTCTTCCACCCATCACGTCCGGCGTCTCGCGGCTCTTTCCCGCATCCGCGCCAGACCAGGCCTCATTCGCGGCCGCCGCAATTAGGAAAGACTGACGACAATGTGACTGGCGACAATGGCTAATCTGCGATACTCTGCGGACTCTATTCGGGGTCTGAGACAATTCGCAACAGCATTACCAGCCGTCACCAAAAAGGCCTTAAAAATAGAGCAACTTTTGAGATTTGATCGACGATCGACCATCAAAAATGTTAACTATTTAACCCAGCTCAAGCACATATCATGTGCTTTGATCAACACAAGATCGGCAGTAAAACACTGATTAGAAATCCACGATTTCTTACTACAAAACGATCTAGACTGCCTCTTTATTACAGAAAGCTGGCTCTCAGACGACTGCAACACCATTCTCGGAGAATTGGTGCCAGAAAACTATCGCATTATAACGGAAAACAGAATAGGGCAAAGAGGAGGAGGCCTGGCGGTGATCCACAAGAATCACATTACAATCACTAAGCCAGCCCTTCAAAATCCTCTTCCATTCATGGAAACCCTTATGCCGCGTACACACCATCACTTTATGTGATGAAAAAAAATGACGTTTTTAAAAACGTCACTTTAATTGACCGTGTGTGGGGGAAAACGTCGTTTTATGTCTTGTAAAAAACGACCAAAAAAAATTGAAGCATGCTTCAATTTTATGTGTCGTTTTTCAAAAGTGCACTTTTTACTTCACAGAAATTGACCGTGTGTAGCAAAAAACGTTGTTTTCTAAGACGTTTTTTCATCCACGCATGCCCAGAAGCTACTTATGAAGCAAGCTTCAATGGTAAAACGTGGTGGAACGTAACCTCACTTTGCAAGATCATTGTGAGAAAACGATGGTGTGTAGGCAACTTCGTCTTTGAAAATTGAAGTTTCAAAAACGTCATTTTTTACTTCACAGAAAGTGTCGTTTTTTTTCATCACATAAAGTGATGGTGTGTACGCGGCATTACTCTTCAACTTCAAACTTCCCCCCAGGAGACTGTTCACATTCTCCTCTGCTATAGGCCACCTGGGCCAAAATCGCAGTTTTTGCCATCTTTAACGGAGTTTATATCCACTTATACCCTTAACAGCAAACACCTTTTGCTACTCGGGGACTTTAATCTGTGGGCCAACTCCGCACAGGATCCCATTGCGGACGCCTGCATCGATCACCTGGAGGGATTAGGGCTACAGCAACTTATATGCGGGCCAACACATGCTTCAGGTCACACACTCGACCTAATTTTCAGACAAAATCTGAAAATAAGCATTTTAGAAAATGAACCATTGCCATGGACAGACCACCATGCAATTAATTTCATAATCTCCAAAATTCCCCCAGTGATAAAAGCACCCAAGCCGGTGACAATACACTGGGCTAGATCTCAGAAGAAGCTCCATTCGGAACTCTTTAAATCTACCTTGGGAAACAGAATCAAAACAATCCATCCACATCAGACAGCCGCAGATACACTGGATGCCATAAACGCAGCCCTGCTACAGTCAGCCGATTTAGTAGCACCGAAACGCAAAGCCTGCATCCGAAAAAGAAAGTCTGGCTGGTTCAACAACCAGCTGTCGCTTCTGAAGCAAGAGCGCAGAAGGGCGGAAGCCACCTGGAAAAGAAGCCCTGCAGAGGATAACCTCATCATCTACAAGGCAATAACAACACGATATCATAAAGAAATCTTCAAAGCCAAGAAACATAATTTTTCTATGGCGATTAACAGCGCCCTAAACCGCCCCCGCGAACTCTTCAAGATGTTCACCCAGACCATGAATCCAGGATGTCTTGAAGTCCCCAACTCAGACACCCAAGAGTTCTGTAATGAACTATCGGATTTCTTCATCAACAAAATTGAAAGAATCCGGGAAAGCATCTTGCAAAACAATACCCCCCTCAACCCCACCGTCAATCAACCACAAAACACCCACAGAAACGCTCTACAATCAACAAAGTTCACTCTGGAACCGATCTCCATCGATACCACAAAAAATATCATTGGTGCTTTGCGGAACAGCACATCGCCCAATGATATCATCCCCACCAAACTGCTGAAGGAATGTGCCGACATCCTGGCACCACCCATCACACAGCTTATAAACCAGTCATTTAAGGAAGGCACAGTGCCATCCCTGTTGAAAGAGGGCACAATCCAGCCCATCTTGAAAAAACCTAACCTGGATCCCAAGGACCCAACTCACCGCCGTCCCATAACAGACCTAAATGTTCTCTCCAAGATAATGGAGAAAGTAGTGGTACAACAGCTGCAACAGCATCTAGATACCCACAATCTACTGGATCCATTACAATCAGGCTTCCGTCCCGGACACGGGACAGAAACGGCCTTACTCAAAATATGGGACGATGCCCTCGAGGCCGCAGACGAAGGAGAATCTTGTCTCCTGGTTCTGCTGGACCTAAGCGCAGCCTTTGACACGGTAGACCACAAACTGTTACTGATGCGACTAGCCAAGGTAGCAGAAGTCGCAGAAGGTGATTTACCTTGGTTTTCTTCCTTTCTTGAAAACCGATCACAAACAGTTAAATTGGGTTCTTTCACGTCGGAAAAGCGCACGGTGTCATGTGGAGTCCCCCAAGGATCCCCCCTGTCACCGGTGCTTTTCAACATCTATCTTCGCCCTCTCTTTGATATTATCAGTAGCCAAGAACTACTCTATCACTCTTATGCAGACGATACGCAACTGTATTTTCGCATCTGCAACAAAAAGGATCATCATCCCAGTTTAGAGAAATGTCTCTCTTTGATAGAAAACTGGATGACAAAGAGTTATCTTAAACTCAACAGTTCAAAAACAGAACTCCTTATGTTTCACGCCAGCCGAAAGAGTCAACTGGCAACAACCTGGACACCCCCGCCCATTCTGGGCCAAATCATCACCCCCTAGCTCCAAAGTCAAAAGTCTCGGGGTCATCTTCGACACCTTCATGACAATGGACGCACAAATAGGGTCAGTAGTCAGCGGAGCGCACCATCTGTTGCGCCTACTACGCAGACTTATTCCATTTATCCCCAAAGAAGACGTAGCAGTCTTGGTGGGAACAATCGTGAATTCCAGACTGGACTATGCAAACGCCCTGTACCTCGGACTCCCAAAGTACCAAATCTCCCGTCTGCAAGTCGTTCAGAATACGGCCGCCAGACTGGTGACTGGGAAAAAAAATGGGAATCAATCTCACCTTCGTTGAGAACCCTTCACTGGCTGCCAGTAAAAGACAGAATTGCATTTAAAGCACTCTGCCTGACACATAAGTGCATCCATGGGAAGGCTCCGCAATATCTTTGCGACAAGATAGAACCTCACAATTCGAATCGCGTTCTGCGATCCACCGACCAAAATCTGGTCAGGGTACCAAAAACCAAATACAAGTCCAAAGGAGAAAGAAGGTTTGCTTTTCAGGGTCCTAGACTATGGAACGCTTTACCAACCAGCATTCGGTTGGAGGAAAACCACCTGACTTTCAGAAGACAGATCAAAACTCTGCTCTTTTGATGTCATGAGACACGAACAACTAGCGCCCAGAAGTGATTCAGTTCGCATGCGCCGCGCTTTATAAGTTTTTCATTCATTCATTCACTGTGCAGAGGACACAGTACACTAACTGAAAATACTGCAGCTGCCTGCCTGTGGTATTTTTAGTATGAGAACACCAGCAATTGTCTTCAGGTAGCTTAAGGTGCACACTATGCAGCGGACACAGTACACTAACTGAAAATACTGCAGCTGTATGCCTGTCTTATTATTAGTATGAGAATACCAGCAATTGTCTTCAGGTAGCTTTAGGTGCACACTGTGCAGAGGACACAGTACACTCATTGAAACTATTGCAGATGCCTGCCTGTGGTATTATCAGTATGAGAACACCAGCACTTGTCTTCAGGCAGCTTTAGGTGCACACTGTGCAAAGGACACAGTACACTAACTGAAAATACTGCAGCTGCCTGCCTGTGGTATTATTAGTATGAGAACACCAGCAATTGTCTTTAGGTAGCTTTAGGTGCACACCGTGCAGAGGACACAGTACACTAACTGAAAATACTGCAGCTACCACAATCACCTGCCTGCCTGTCAGCATGTTAGGAAGAGAATAACAGGAACGGATCTAGCCAAACTGAATACAGTGTATATATATATATATATATATATATATATATATATACACACAACACCTGGGATGCATATATATACTGCATACACACTAACTGCAGTTAACTGACTTGCCTGCTTGCTCTATCTAACTCAAATGAAATGACACTGTCTCTCTCTGCCTGCTGTATCTAACTCAAATAAAATTACACTGTCTCTCTCTCTTTCTATCTTTCTCCACTGCTGCAACACACTACACAAGGCCGCCACGCAGGCGACCTTATATAGTGTGGGGCGTGTACTAAACTCCCTGAGACATAATTGGCCAAAGCCACCCTGGCTTTGGCCAATTATGGCTCTCCGTTCTTACCGTGCTGTGATTGGCCAAAGCTTGCGGGTCATAGTGCATGTTTGGCCAATCATCAGCCAGCAATGCACTGGGATGCCGCAGTGAATTATGGGCCGTGATGCGCCACTTGAATTTGGCGGGAATGGCCTATAATGTTCGCAATTTGGCGAACAACTGAACAGGCGATGTTCGAGTCGAACATGGGTTCGACTCGAACTCGAAGCTCATCCCTAGTGGTAGATAATGATATGGCAGTAATTGATGAAGCGGTGTGTCGTATGTTGCTCAATTCTTGACTCGACATGTTGCGCGAAATGAATCGCATCCTCAGGTGTTTTGATGAAATATCTATAAAATAAAAAATTACATAACATAAAAAACAAAGCAAAGACACAAAAGAACATATGTATTCAGTCTGCTGTTTCTGAAAAGCCACATAGTCCACCATGGTGTCCCAACCATCCCCCTCAATACTTATTGTACCCTCTGTATATAGTAATATTTTTTTCTTAATAATACTTTGTAGTTGATGACAAAATGATAATCAATATGTGCTGTAAGTGCTTTTTGTGTAGATGTGAAAGAATGACAAAAATCAGATTTGCATTATGATACATTTAAATAATATAAATTTCATGTTGGAATGTCCTATATAAACAACTATATCGTATACCACATGGCCCGCGGAGCCCTCTGATGTGGCCTGTGACCTCTTGCTCTGGGATGGGTTGGTAAGCCCAGATTGCAGGTTGCCAACCTGCCATCCCAGAGCATCAGTGTTGTGAATGAAGCCGGCGGTAGAGGAAGCAATTGGCTTTTCAGAAAGTGCATCACACCTGCAGGATATAATAGACGTCTATGGCAAAGTGCAGTTAACCAACGGGAAAACCACAGGTACACTGCGCCGCACCCACGGTGTGGGTAGACCACAGACATTCAGTTTAAAAGCAGCCTTAGGCCCCTTTTACATCGGACCCTTCATTCACCTCTATGGAGCGGCAGATGTAAACTGACTTTTGTTCATTTTCACCTGCGTACCTCCAATCCGATCCGCTAAAAAAAACAGAAGTGGATCCGTCCCCTTCCATCTGATTGGATCAGAGGGCCCATGGAGTAGATTGGGCTGTGTCTGTGTCTGCTTTGCATATGTAGACTGGACACAGACCTGTCATCTGCCCACTTCGCTCATTGTGGCCCGCGACAGGATACTAAGTCGCTCAAGTGGCCCTCGGCCACCACTACCCCACCTGTGTTTTATAAAATAACAAATGTAATACTTTAAATGGTTAGATAAAAGGTTAAAGCGGTTGTAAACCGCATATATAATTATTTTATTTTTTTTACCTGCAAGGCAAAATGCATAATCAGCTAGTATGCACCGCATAATAGCTGATTATGAAATACTTACCTCAAAACGAGGTGAACAACACTCACCTGGTTCACGCCGAGCGAGATTTCATCTTGCTCCGGCGTGTCTTCCGGGTATCGCCGCTCCAGCGTTGTGATTGGCTGGAGCGGCGATGACGTCACTCCCGTGCGTGCGCGCGGGAGATTTAATATCGGCAAGGTCCGGCGGCTGCCAGGTCTTTTGCCGTGGATTCCCCCCTGCGCATGCGCCGCCCGCATTGCGAGGGGAATATCTCCTAAACCGTACAGGTTTAGGAGATATTCTTTATACCTACAGGTAAGCCTTGTTATAGGCTTACCTGTAGGTAAA